>NW_027263223.1:0-105880 GCF_902827115.2 Pseudochaenichthys georgianus
AACACCTGAACACACCAGAGAGAACACCTGAACACACCACAGAGAACACCTGAACACACCAGAGAACACCTGAACACACCAGAGAGAACACCTGAACACACCAGAGAACACCTGAACACACCACAGAGAACACCTGAACACACCACAGAACACCTGAACACATCACAGAGAACACCTGAACACATCACAGAGAACACCTGAACACACCACAGAGAACACCTGAACACACCACGATCACCTGAACACACCACAGATCACCTGAACACATCAGAGAGAACACCTGAACACATCACAGAGAACACCTGAACACACCAGAGAGAACACCTGAACACACCACAGAACACCTGAACACACCACAGAGAACACCTGAACACATCACAGAGAACACCTGAACACATCACAGAGAACACCTGAACACACCACAGAGAACACCTGAACACATGGAACCAGAGAAACACCTGAACACACCAGAGAACACCTGAACACACCACAGAGAACACCTGAACACATCACAGAGAACACCTGAACACACCAGAGAACACCTGAACACACCAGAGAGAACACCTGAACACACCACAGAGAACACCTGAACACACCAGAGAACACCTGAACACACCAGAGAGAACACCTGAACACACCAGAGAACACCTGAACACATCACAGAGAACACCTGAACACACCACAGAACACCTGAACACATCACAGAGAACACCTGAACACATCACAGAGAACACCTGAACACATCACAGAGAACACCTGAACACATCACAGAGAACACCTGAACACATCACAGAGAACACCTGAACACATCACAGAGAACACCTGAACACATCACAGAGAACACCTGAACACACCACAGAACACCTGAACACATCACAGAGAACACCTGAACACATCACAGAGAACACCTGAACACATCACAGAGAACACCTGAACACACCACAGAACACCTGAACACACCACAGAGAACACCTGAACACATCACAGAGAACACCTGAACACATCACAGAGAACACCTGAACACACCACAGAGAACACCTGAACACATCAGAGAACACCTGAACACACCAGAGAACACCTGAACACATCACAGAGAACACCTGAACACACCACAGAACACCTGAACACATCACAGAGAACACCTGAACACACCACAGAGAACACCTGAACACACCAGAGAACACCTGAACACACCAGAGAGAACACCTGAACACACCAGAGAACACCTGAACACACCAGAGAACACCTGAACACATCACAGAGAACACCTGAACACACCACAGAACACCTGAACACACCACAGAGAACACCTGAACACACCAGAGAACACCTGAACACATCACAGAGAACACCTGAACACACCACAGAACACCTGAACACATCACAGAGAACACCTGAACACATCACAGAGAACACCTGAACACATCACAGAGAACACCTGAACACACCACAGAACACCTGAACACACCACAGAGAACACCTGAACACATCACAGAGAACACCTGAACACATCACAGAGAACACCTGAACACACCACAGAGAACACCTGAACACATCAGAGAACACCTGAACACACCTGAACACATCACAGAGAACACCTGAACACACCACAGAACACCTGAACACACCACAGAGAACACCTGAACACACCAGAGAACACCTGAACACATCACAGAGAACACCTGAACACACCACAGAACACCTGAACACATCACAGAGAACACCTGAACACACCACAGAGAACACCTGAACACACCAGAGAACACCTGAACACACCAGAGAACACCTGAACACACCAGAGAACACCTGAACACATCACAGAGAACACCTGAACACACCACAGAACACCTGAACACACCAGAGAGAACACCTGAACACACCAGAGAACACCTGAACACAGAACACCTGAACACACCGCAGAGCACCTGAACACACCACGATCACCTGAACACACCGCAGAGCACCACAGAACACCTGAACACACCGCAGAACACCTGAACACATCACAGAACACCTGAACCCACCACGATCACCTGAACACACCACAGAACACCTGAATGCACCACAGAACACCTGAACACACCACAGAACACCTGAACACACCGCAGAGCACCACAGAGCACCTGAATGCACCACAGAACACCTGAATAGATAACAGAGAGTGAGACACCTGAACGCACCACGGTCTGTTCGTTCCTTTCTCCAGAGGTGTTCATGGGCTTCGTGAAGTCGTACATCCAGATGTTTGCGTACGGCAGCGCCACCACCGACGAGTGGAAGAACTACCTGTTCACCTACTTCAAGGACAAGGTGAGACTCACCTGGACCAAGCTTCATTCTGTCAGATACATCTGTGATATTGGTCACCACGTCATTCTGTGAGTTAGGACTCTACTCGTAGAGATAACACCGTATCGTGATATTAGTCACCACGTCGTTCTGTGAGTTAGGACTCTACTCGTAGAGATAACACCGTATCGTGATATTAGTCACCACGTCGTTCTGTGAGTTAGGACTCTGCTCGTAGAGATAACACCGTATCGTGATATTAGTCACCACGTCGTTCTGTAGGTTAGGACTCTACTCGTAGAGATAACACCGTATCGTGATATTAGTCATCACGTCGTTCTGTAGGTTAGGACTCTACTCGTAGAGATAACACCGTATCGTGATATTAGTCACCACGTCGTTCTGTAGGTTAGGACTCTACTCGTAGAGATAACACTGTATCGTGATATTAGTCACCACGTCGTTCTGTAGGTTAGGACTCTACTCGTAGAGATAACACCGTATCGTGATATTAGTCACCACGTCGTTCTGTAGGTTAGGACTCTACTCGTAGAGATAACACCGTATCGTGATATTAGTCACCACGTCGTTCTGTAGGTTAGGACTCTACTCGTAGAGATAACACCGTATCGTGATATTAGTCACCACGTCGTTCTGTAGGTTAGGACTCTACTCGTAGAGATAACACCGTATCGTGATATTAGTCACCACGTCGTTCTGTAGGTTAGGACTCTACTCGTAGAGATAACACCGTATCGTGATATTAGTCACCACGTCGTTCTGTAGGTTAGGACTCTACTCGTAGAGATAACACCGTATCGTGATATTAGTCACCACGTCGTTCTGTAAGTTAGGACTCTACTCGTAGAGATAACACCGTATCGTGATATTAGTCACCACGTCGTTCTGTAGGTTAGGACTCTACTCGTAGAGATAGCACCGTATCGTGATATTAGTCACCACGTCGTTCTGTAGGTTAGGACTCTGCTCGTAGAGATAACACCGTATCGTGATATTAGTCACCACGTCGTTCTGTAGGTTAGGACTCTGCTCGTAGAGATAACACCGTATCGTGATATTAGTCACCACGTCGTTCTGTGAGTTAGGACTCTACTCGTAGAGATAACACCGTATCGTGATATTAGTCACCACGTCGTTCTGTGAGTTAGGACTCTGCTCGTAGAGATAACACCGTATCGTGATATTAGTCACCACGTCGTTCTGTGAGTTAGGACTCTGCTCGTAGAGATAACACCGTATCGTGATATTAGTCACCACGTCGTTCTGTGAGTTAGGACTCTACTCGTAGAGATAACACCGTATCGTGATATTAGTCACCACGTCGTTCTGTGAGTTAGGACTCTGCTCGTAGAGATAACACCGTATCGTGATATTAGTCACCACGTCGTTCTGTGAGTTAGGACTCTGCTCGTAGAGATAACACCGTATCGTGATATTAGTCACCACGTCGTTCTGTGAGTTAGGACTCTACTCGTAGAGATAACACCGTATCGTGATATTAGTCACCACGTCGTTCTGTAAGTTAGGACTCTACTCGTAGAGATAGCACCGTATCGTGATATTAGTCACCACGTCGTTCTGTAGGTTAGGACTCTACTCGTAGAGATAACACCGAATCGTGATATTAGTCACCACGTCGTTCTGTGAGTTAGGACTCTACTCGTAGAGATAGCACCGTATCGTGATATTAGTCACCACGTCGTTCTGTAGGTTAGGACTCTGCTCGTAGAGATAACACCGTATCGTGATATTAGTCACCACGTCGTTCTGTAAGTTAGGACTCTACTCGTAGAGATAACACCGTATCGTGATATTAGTCACCACGTCGTTCTGTAGGTTAGGACTCTACTCGTAGAGATAACACCGTATCGTGATATTAGTCACCACGTCGTTCTGTAGGTTAGGACTCTACTCGTAGAGATAACACCGTATCGTGATATTAGTCACCACGTCGTTCTGTAGGTTAGGACTCTGCTCGTAGAGATAACACCGTATCGTGATATTAGTCACCACGTCGTTCTGTAGGTTAGGACTCTGCTCGTAGAGATAACACCGTATCGTGATATTAGTCACCACGTCGTTCTGTAGGTTAGGACTCTGCTCGTAGAGATAACACCGTATCGTGATATTAGTCACCACGTTGTTCTGTAGGTTAGGACTCTACTCGTAGAGATAACACCGTATCGTGATATTAGTCACCACGTCGTTCTGTAGGTTAGGACTCTGCTCGTAGAGATAGCACCGTATCGTGATATTAGTCACCACGTCGTTCTGTGAGTTAGGACTCTACTCGTAGAGATAACACCGTATCGTGATATTAGTCACCACGTCGTTCTGTAGGTCAGGACTCTACTCGTAGAGATAACACCGTATCGTGATATTAGTCACCACGTCGTTCTGTGAGTTAGGACTCTGCTCGTAGAGATAACACCGTATCGTGATATTAGTCACCACGTCGTTCTGTGAGTTAGGACTCTGCTCGTAGAGATAACACCGTATCGTGATATTAGTCACCACGTCGTTCTGTGAGTTAGGACTCTGCTCGTAGAGATAACACCGTATCGTGATATTAGTCACCACGTCGTTCTGTAAGTTAGGACTCTACTCGTAGAGATAGCACCGTATCGTGATATTAGTCACCACGTCGTTCTGTAAGTTAGGACTCTACTCGTAGAGATAGCACCGTATCCTCAGGCCCGTAGCAGGCCCAGCAGGTGAATCTCACCGGGGTTTTTCTCTGGTCTCAGGTGGACGTCCTGAACCAGGTGGACTGGCACGCCTGGATGTTCACCCCGGGGATGCCTCCAGTCAAGCCTCAGTGAGTGCTCCTCTGTCAGCGTCTTTGTATCTCTTTATCTCTGAAAGCCCTTTAACTCGTCTCACCTGTCGCAGGTACGACACCACGCTGGCCGACGCCTGCATCGCCCTGAGCCAGAGGTGGATCAAGGTGAGACCTGTTTTTATTATTAGTATTATTATTATTAGTATTTATTGTTTACTATTGTTCTTAATGTCCTCTCCAGGCCACGGAGCAGGACCTGAGCAGCTTCCAGGTGTCGGACATGAAGCCGCTGTCGTCCCATCAGGTCATCGAGTTCCTGTCTCTGCTGCTTCAGGAGGTAACACACCTTCAGCATTATGACGTCATACCATTAATACCTCCCAGCATGCTTTGCATTGACTTCCTGTCTGTCCCTGAAGGCTGCGCTGCCTCTGACTCACGTGAAGAAGATGCAGGAAGTTTACGATCTGAACGCGAGCAAGAACGCTGAGATCCGCTTCAGGTGAGAGTCGCCGTCTGCTGCTGACAACACCGCGGCACGAATATCGCTTTATACGCAAAGCAGTTCGTCTTCGTCTCAAAGTCACGATGTGTTCTCAGTTTTCTCAGAGTCACGATGTGTTCTCAGTTTCCTCAGAGTTACCATGTGTTCTCAGTTTTCTCAGAGTCACGATGTGTTCTCAGTTTCCTCAGAGTCACGATGTGTTCTCAGTTTCCTCAGAGTTACCATGTGTTCTCAGTTTTCTCAGAGTCACGATGTGTTCTCAGTTTTCTCAGAGTCACGATGTGTTCTCAGTTTCCTCAGAGTTACCATGTGTTCTCAGTTTCCTCAGAGTTACCATGTGTTCTCAGTTTTCTCAGAGTCACGATGTGTTCTCAGTTTCCTCAGAGTCACGATGTGTTCTCAGTTTCCTCAGAGTTACCATGTGTTCTCAGTTTTCTCAGAGTCACGATGTGTTCTCAGTTTTCTCAGAGTCACGATGTGTTCTCAGTTTTCTCAGAGTCACGATGTGTTCTCAGTTTCCTCAGAGTTACCATGTGTTCTCAGTTTCCTCAGAGTTACGATGTGTTCTCAGTTTTCTCAGAGTCACGATGTGTTCTCAGTTTTCTCAGAGTCACGGTGTGTTCTCAGTTTCCTCAGAGTTACCATGTTTTGTCCAATCAGGTGGCTGCGTCTCTGCGTGCGCTCGCGGTGGGAGGAGGCTGTTCCCATGGCGATGAAGATGGCGACGGATCAGGGCCGGATGAAGTTCACCCGCCCGCTCTTCATGTATTTAACCAAACCGTTCCTACTCTTTATTTAAACGTTGAAGCTGCTTCTCTGAGCCTCTCTCTCATTCCGCAGAGAGGTGTTTACCTTCGACAAGTATCGTGACGAGGCGCTCCGGATGTTCCAGTGTCACCGCGGCGCGATGCACCCCGTCACCGCCGGACTCGTGGCCAAAGACCTGAAGATCCAAGCCAGCAGCAGCAGCTTGTAGAGCGAGCAGATATTTCAGTGCTTCAAGTCGTTTTCCTGCAGAAACGTCTTTAGATGCTTTTTCTTTTATATCATAAAGTCTTTAGGGGTGTCGGGATGAATATCGGTAGCTCCGATAACGAAGTGAAAGATAGACTTAAAGTCACACGTTGATCTTCCAAATAGTAAAGAGAGTATTGCAGGAATCAGGACGCTTCAGATTTCAGAGCTTCTTCAGAAACCCAACATTAAGAAAGAAGACGTTAAGAAAGAAGACGTTAAGAAAGAAGACGTTAAGCAAGAAGACGTTAAGAGAGAAGACGTTAAGAGAGAAGACGTTAAGAGAGAAGACGTTAAGCAAGAAGATGTTAAGAGAGAAGACGTTAAGAAAGAAGACGTTAAGAGAGAAGACGTTAAGAAACTGCGGTTATTGCAGATGGTTTTACCGACACTCCTGATGTTTCCTGTTTAAAAAACAGAAGAAGAAATAAAAATGTCTTCAGTGAATCGTCTCTCTCTCTCTCTGTAATCTGTTTAAAATATTAACAAGGACTTTAAAGAGTCCCCTCCTGCTGATGTTCAGGTGTATATCAGTATGTAGTGTCTCTACTTTAAAGAGTCCCCTCCTGCTGATGTTCAGGTGTATATCAGTATGTAGTGTCTCTACTTTAAAGAGTCCCCTCCTGCTGATGTTCAGGTGTATATCAGTATGTAGTGTCTCTACTTTAAAGAGTCCTCTCCTGCTGATGTTCAGGTGTATATCAGTATGTAGTGTCTCTACTTTAAAGAGTCCTCTGATGTTCAGGTGTATATCAGTATGTAGTGTCTCTACTTTAAAGAGTCCTCTCCTGCTGATGTTCAGGTGTATATCAGTATGTAGTGTTTCTACTTTAAAGAGTCCTCTGATGTTCAGGTGTATATCAGTATGTAGTGTCTCTACTTTAAAGAGTCCTCTCCTGCTGATGTTCAGGTGTATATCAGTATGTAGTGTCTCTACTTTAAAGAGTCCTCTGATGTTCAGGTGTATATCAGTATGTAGTGTCTCTACTTTAAAGAGTCCTCTCCTGCTGATGTTCAGGTGTATATCAGTATGTAGTGTCTCTACTTTAAAGAGTCCTCTCCTGCTGATGTTCAGGTGTATATCAGTATGTAGTGTCTCTACTTTAAAGAGTCCTCTGATGTTCAGGTGTATATCAGTGTGTAGCATCTCTACTTTAAAGGTAAAAAATGTAAACCAGGAAATATAACATTTGTTTTATTAATAGTAAACGGATGGCAGGATGAGAGGAGGTAAGGCCCACAGCTGATTGCACAATACAAATAAATACATGTAATACTAAGTATTTCATTGTGCAGGCCCGGCTCCATGGGTCCATGCCAGACCCGGCTCCATGGGTCCATGCCAGACCCGGTCCAGAACTCTCAAAAATAACTGAAGAACTGGACTTTCTGTTCCTCGTGGATCTCAGACACATTCAAAGGTGAACCAGGTCCTTGTCCTCTGGTTCAGGGCCAGGTGAGACCGAGTCCTTGGCTCAGGACCCCCTCCAGGTCCTGGTCCTGCAGCCGGTGCTCCTCCAGCTGAGCCACCACAGAGTCTCTCTGCTGGACCACCTCCAGCAGCTCCTGCAGAACCAGAACCTCCTCCAGCAGCTGGACTTCCGGCTTCAGGTGGTCTGCATAAACAAGAAGGTTAGCCCTTCAGAATAAGAGCACGAGGACCTGGTCATATTACATGTTTTATTGTCTAAAAAGAACAGGAAGTGGTTTCACCTTCCACGGCCATCTGGTCTCGGAGCTCCTGCTGCAGGCGGCTCTGCCGGTCCTCCAACTCCACCTCCCGGGCCCTGAAACACAGGAACACACCTGAGACAAGGACCCACCAGAACCTGGACCTGAGGATCCAGAGGAACCACCAGAACCTGGACCTGAGGATCCAGAGGAACCAGGCCCTGCTGAATGTCAACCACACAGTCCTGGTTCTGCTGCAGGACTTGAAGGTCAGGAACTCACGAGATCATGAGTTCAGACTCGTATCGGAGCAGGCAGTTCTTCTGCTGGACCAACAGGAACCACTGCTGCATCAGCGCCGGGTGGTCCAGTTTCCCCAGACCTGCAGAGAGTGTATCAGTTAATGCTCTATGCTGCAGGTGTACTGGTGGTCTTATCTGGGGTCCGGTACCTTCCAGGTGAAGCTCCACATCCTCGCTGTCGGGGGAGTCGCCCCAAAACTCTGAAACACATCAAAGCCACAGCGCTCACATAACGGCCTTCCGTACGTCCTCGGTATATCGAGCGTTAATAACCCTCCATAGAACAGAAGATCGTGCAGACGTGTATTTTATATATTGTTGGCCATCAGGAAGTAAAGAGTACCTGCTTCCCCCCTCAGGACCCTCTCCAGCCCCACCCCCCTCTCCTCCAGCTGTTTCTGTTTCTCCTCCACCTGCTGCAGCTGCCTCTGGATCATCTGGAGAAAATACAGAATACAGTCCAGAACAAATGTTGAAACGTCTAAAAACCTTAAATGAAATATCACACCCCCCCCCTCACCTGAGCCCCCCCCCCCCCAGCTGAGTGCCCCCCTCACCTGAGCGCCCCCCCTCACCTGAGCGCCCCCCCTCACCTGAGCTCGATGCAGCCTCTGCAGCTCTTCCTGTCTCCGCCTCCGCCCCCCCGGGACCTTCCTCCTTACCCCCTTCTCCTCCTCCCCCCCCCTCAGGAACAGCGCCTCCTTCAGGCTGAGGATCGACGGCTCCTGGGGGAGAAACAGCCCCCCCGACGCCAAAGGGGGACATGAGGTGGTCCGTCTTTGAGGGGCGGGGGTCCTCAGGGAGCGCCTCTGAAATAGGAGAGACCAATTTACTGAGCGGTTGGGGGGGTCGTACAATGTTACAGAGTAAGGGGGGGGTACCATGTTACAGAGTAAGGGGGGGTACCATGTTACAGAGTAAGGGGGGGAACCATGTTACAGAGTAAGGGGGGGTACCATGTTACAGAGTAAGGGGGGGTACCATGTTACAGAGTAAGGGGGGGTACCATGTTACAGAGTAAGGGGGGGTACCATGTTACAGAGTAAGGGGGGGGTACCATGTTACAGAGTAAGGGGGGGTACCATGTTACAGAGTAAGGGGGGGTACCATGTTACAGAGTAAGGGGGGGGCACCATGTTACAGAGTAAGGGGGGGTACCATGTTACAGAGTAAGGGGGGGTACCATGTTACAGAGTAAGGGGTGGTACCATGTTACAGAGTAAGGGGGGGGGGTACCATGTTACAGAGTAAGGGGGGGGCGTACCTTGATGGCGTATGCTCGTTTGAAGGCCAGAGCGTGTGGAACATACGGCAGATTCTCTCGGTTCTCCTTCACTGAGACCCTCTGGAGGTCGGAGGTCAGTTTGGACAGGTGTTGTTGATCAATGACATCATCGCCTGTAGCTGTCTTCTGATTGGCTGAAGTCTTCTTCTGCTTCCTGTCAGCAGGAACAACTGTCGTCCCCTCCGCCCCCTCTGTCTCTGACCCCACGCCCTTATATGGCGGCAGATCTGGGGTAATGGCGTCAAACGAGCCCCGCCCCCTGGGAGCGGTTTCCGTGACAACGGCATGTGTGGCCGGGTACAGTTCCTCATCAGGGGCGGAGCCATGTCTTGGGGGCGAGGTCTCAGAATGAGGCGTTCCACTTCCTGCTGCTGAAGACATGAATAACAATTACATAAAGTATTGATTTAACAACAATTCTATATGCAAGCACTCACCGTCACTCGACTCCTGTTCACTGCCTTCTTCTTCTTCTTCTTCTTCTTCTTCTTCTTCTTCTTCTTCTTCTTCTTCTTCTTCTTCCTCCTCCTCTTCCTCCTCCTCATCCTCATCCTCATCCTCCTCCTCCTCCTCCTCCTCCTCCTCCTCTTCTCTCAGGTGTTTCTTCACAGTTTCCCTCCATGGAGTGTTCTCTTCTGAAGTCCCACTGCTCCCCTCCTCCATCCCCGACTCTGAACTGAAAACAATGTTCACAATTTTGCAGTTGGGGTTCATTCTTTTCTCCAGGCATGAATTACCTGCCATACCCACCTGGTTTTGTCCACCTGGTTTTTCAGGCTGAAATTGAAATGATGCAGCGACTCTTCCTCCTCTTCCTCTCTGGACCAACGGGGTGGCTCCTCCTCTTCGCTCCTCTCTCCCCCCTCCCTCACAGAAACAGCTGCCGACACACACACACACACAAGCACACACACACACACACACACACACACACACACACACACACACACAAACACACACACACTGAAGCCCGCCGTATAAAGAGCAGCTCAGAGGCGACCAGAGACTGTCTGTCATAGAAACAGGAGAGGGGGGACAGGTGAGACAGAAACAGGGGGGGGGGCTCACCTGAGGAGCGCCGGCGCCCGGAGAGGGGGGGGCCCAGAGACGCCTGTGGAGAAAACAAACACACCTGTGACCACACATCATGAACCACTTCCAGACCCTGGTGCTTGGTACCATGCTGCGAATGGATCTGGCCCTTCCTACATCCAGGACATGGTTAAACCGTACACCCCAGCACGTGCACTTCGCTCTGCATCAGCCAAACGACTCGCTGCACCCTCGCTGCGAGGGGGACCCAAGTTCCCATCAGCAGGAACACGTGGATTTGCTATCCTCGCTCCAAAATGGTGGAATGAGCTCCCATTGAAATCAGGACCGCAGAAAGCTTACACACCTTCCGGCGCAGACTAAAAACTCATCTCTTTCGACTCCACTTCGAGCGATAGAATGACTAACAAAGAACTGCTAACAGAGCACTTATATACTAACAAAGGACTGGCTCCTCTAAAGCCAGTTGAGCAGCACTTGAAACGATTGGCTCTTTGAAACCTGATGTTCTTATATGATTCTGTTTTCTTCAAGGTTGTGTCTTCCTGGTCGAATGCACTTATTGTAAGTCGCTTTGGATAAAAGCGTCAGCTAAATGCAATGTAATGTAATGTAATGTAACACCTGTCATCTTATAAAACTTTATTAGACGAGAGTCTCTTACGATGGATGCTCGGTGGGGGGGGGGTCGGGTCCTGAGGCAGGGGTCACAGTGCAGACAGTAAAACCTCCCTGAAACCACAGAAGAAGAAACACAGGAGCTTAAACTATGGATATGTAAAAAACAACAACAACAACTAAATCTAAGCTCCCCGAAACAACAGAACGCAGTTCCTGAAGAAACTGCTAGTGGGAAAGCTTCATGCTGAAAAGTGCTGTGAGAGAAGAGAGTGAAGACTTGAGACTGAAATGAAACATGAACACGGAGCGGCTGATCGGTGCTGGGCGGAGCGGCTGATCGGTGCTGGGCGGAGCGGCTGATCGGTGCTGGGCGGAGCGGCTGATCGGTGCTGGGCGGAGCGGTGCTGGGCGGAGCGGCTGATCGGTGCTGGGCGGAGCGGCTGATCGGTGCTGGGCGGAGCGGCTGATTGGTGCTGGGCGGAGCGGCTGATCGGTGCTGGGCGGAGCGGCTGATCGGTGCTGGGCGGAGCGGGGCTGGGCGGAGCGGCTGATAGGTGCTGGGCGGAGCGGCTGATCGGTGCTGGGCGGAGCGGTTGATCGGTGCTGGGCGGAGCGGCTGATCGGTGCTGGGCGGAGCGGCTGATCGGTGCTGGGCGGAGCGGCTGATCGGTGCTGGGCGGAGCGGCTGATCGGTGCTGGGCGGAGCGGCTGATCGGTGCTGGGCGGAGCGGCTGATCGGTGCTGGGCGGAGCGGCTGATCGGTGCTGGGCGGAGCGGTGCTGGGCGGAGCGGCTGATTGGTGCTGCGATGGCCTCAGCTGGGAGTCCTGCTGATTGCACTCTGGGATCTGATTGGGTCGTGAAGCACACGGTGTTCGAGCGCTGCGCTGCACAGAAGCTTCCGTTTGTTTAAGTGACGAAGCGGTTTGAACATCGTCTGGTAAGAACCCTTCATTTGGTTTAAAGAAGAGAGCGAACAGCGAAGAAATGGAAACCATAACATGGAAATAAATGTACCAAAAACAAACAATAAACTCAGGTATGTTTATACTATGGATATGTAAACAACAACAACAACAACAGACTCACGCAGCTGCGGGTCGTAGCCGTGCCCGCCCCCCGGCCTCAGGGCGCTGCTGCAGCTGGAGCACAGGAAGCAGCTTCGGTGGAAAAACACACCTTCAGCCGTCTGGAGCTGCATCAGGTAGACACGGGCCTCACAGAAGAAGCACACCTGAGACAGGTGAGGGACACACAGGTGAGAGAGAGACAGGTGAGAGACAGACAGGAGAGAGACAGACAGACAGGTGAGAGACAGACAGGTGAGGGACACACAGGTGAGAGAGAGACAGGTGAGGGACACACAGGTGAGAGAGAGACAGGTGAGGGACACACAGGTGAGAGAGAGACAGGTGAGAGACACACAGGAGAGAGACAGACAGGTGAAACAGACAGGTGAGAGACAGACAGGTGAGAGACAGACAGGTGAGAGAGAGACAGACAAGAGAGAGAGACAGTTGAGAGAGACACAGGAGAGAGACAGACAGGTGAGAGACGGACAGGTGAGAGACAGACAGGAGAGAGACAGACAGGTACGAGACAGACAGGTGAGAGACGGACAGGTGAGAGACAGACAGGTGAGAGAGAGACAGGAGAGAGACAGACAGGTGAGAGAGAGACAGACAGGAGAGAGAGACAGTTGAGAGAGACACAGGAGAGAGAGAGAGACAGGTGAGAGACACACAGGTGAGAGAGAGACAGGTGAGAGACAGACAGGTGAGAGAGAGACAGACAGGTGAGAGAGAGACAGGAGAGAGACAGACAGGTGAGAGACGGACAGGTGAGAGACAGACAGGAGAGAGACAGACAGGAGAGAGACAGACAGGAGGGAGACAGACAGGTGAGAGAGAGACAGGTGAGAGAGAGAGACAGGTGAGAGACACACAGGTGAGAGACAGACAGGTGAGAGACACACAGGTGAGAGAGAGACAGTTGAGAGAGACACAGGGGAGAGACAGACAGGTAAACAAAAGTACCCAGAATGCACAGCAGTGTACCTGCTCCTGAGACTTGATCTTCTCTCTGAACCTAAAACTCATCTGCTCCTGTTGAGAGGTCCTCTTCCTCTGAGAGAGAGAGACAGGTGAGGGACAGACAGGTGAGGGACAGACAGGTGAGGGACAGACAGGTAAGGGACAGACAGGTGAGAGAGAGAGACAGGGAGACATGTGAGAGACAGACAGGTGAGAGAGACAGAGAGACAAGTGAGAGACAGACAGGTGAGGGACAGACAGGTGAGAGACAGACAGGTGAGAGAGAGACAGGTGAGAGACAGACAGATGAGAGACAGACAGAAAGACAGGTGAGAGACACACAGGTGAGAGACACACAGGTGAGAGAGAGAGACAGATGAGAGACAGACAGATGAGAGACAGACAGAAAGACAGGTGAGAGAGAGACAGATGAGAGACACACAGGTGAGAGAGAGAGACAGATGAGAGACAGACAGAAAGACAGGTGAGAGAGAGACAGATGAGAGACACACAGGTGAGAGAGAGAGAGACAGGTGAGAGAGAAAGGAAGCATTATGATCTGGTTTCTACTGGTCACATCACTGGTTCTACTGGTTACCAGTCTCCATGAGGTCTGAGGCGGAGCTGCATCAGGGGGACCGTCTGCAGGCTCCTCCTCCTCCTCCTCCTGAAGGACCTCAGGTTCAGTCAGTACAGGTAACATCAAAGTGTTAACAGGAAGTGAGATATTAATGAAGCCTCACCTGTAGACGTGACGCCGCCGCAGGAGAAGAAGCAGAAGAAGCAGAAGAAGAAGAAGCTGGACTCCAGCAGGAAGTAGAATGCTGGTCAAGTTTCACCTGCAGCTGATTGGCCAGCAGACGCACTTTGGCCCCGCCCACCTGCGCCTCCTCACACACCTGGATGCCTTCATCGCCGTTCAGGTCACATAACTTCAAACAGGAAGTCAGTGTTTTGATTCTCACTTCATATTTATTTTATTTTGATAAAGACATAAATAAACCGACCTGCAGATCCGGACCCGTCCTTTTACCCAGAGTGCCTTTCTGCTCCTGAAGACACAGGTAGGGTCAACACCTCATACAGGTATGACAACATGAGGACAGGTAGGTTCAACACCTCATACGGGTAAGACAACATGAGGACAGGTAGGGTCAACACCTCATACCGGTAAGACAACATGAGGACAGGTAGGGTCAACACCTCATACAGGTAAGACAACATGAGGACATGTAGGGACAACATGAGGACAGGTAGGGTCAACACCTCATACGGGTAAGACAACATGAGGACAGGTAGGGTCAACACCTCATACTGGTAAGACAACATGAGGACAGGTAGGGTCAACACCTCATACTGACTACATAAGGACAGGTAGGGTCAACACCTCATACCGGTAAAACAACATGAGGACAGGTAGGGTCAACACCTCATACTGACTACATAAGGACAGGTAGGGTCAACACCTCATACTGATAAGACAACATGAAGACACATAGGGTCAACACCTCATACAGGTAAGACATGAGGACAGGTAGGGTCAACACCTCAAACAGGTAAGACATGAGGACAGGTAGGGTCAATACCTCATACTGACTACATAAGGACAGGTAGGGTCAACACCTCATACAGGTAAGACACAAGACATCAACATGAGGACAGACGGAATAAAGAGGGGCTTCAGTCCACCTTGGCGTTCCTCTTGATGGACGGACTGAGCAGCGTGTGCCGGGTCAGCTGACCTGAAGATCAGAAGGAAAGAGTTTACAGAGAGACAGAAACAGCTGTCCAACCCTTGAGAAGACATTTAAGGTCTCTGAATAGCAGTGGGTGCTGACCCTCACCAGCAGGGGGCGCTGAGTGTAGGTCTCTGAATAGCAGTGAGTGCTGACCCTCACCAGCAGGGGGCGCTGAGTGTAGGTCTCTGAATAGCAGTGGGTGCTGACCCTCACCAGCAGGGGGCGCTGAGTGTAGGTCTCTGAATAGCAGTGGGTGCTGACCCTCACCAGCAGGGGGCGCTGAGTGTAGGTCTCTGAATAGCAGTGAGTGCTGACCCTCACCAGCAGGGGGCGCTGAGTGTAGGTCTCTGAATAGCAGTGAGTGCTGACCCTCACCAGCAGGGGGCGCTGAGTGTTTAAGGTCTCTGAATAGCAGTGAGTGCTGACCCTCACCAGCAGGGGGCGCTGAGTGTTTAAGGTCTCTGAATAGCAGTGAGTGCTGACCCTCACCAGCAGGGGGCGCTGAGTGTAGGTCTCTGAATAGCAGTGGGTGCTGACCCTCACCAGCAGGGGGCGCTGAGTGTAGGTCTCTGAATAGCAGTGGGTGCTGACCCTCACCAGCAGGGGGCGCTGAGTGTAGGTCTCTGAATAGCAGTGGGTGCTGACCCTCACCAGCAGGGGGCGCTGAGTGTAGGTCTCTGAATAGCAGTGAGTGCTGACCCTCACCAGCAGGGGGCGCTGAGTGTAGGTCTCTGAATAGCAGTGAGTGCTGACCCTCACCAGCAGGGGGCGCTGAGTGTTTAAGGTCTCTGAATAGCAGTGAGTGCTGACCCTCACCAGCAGGGGGCGCTGAGTGTTTAAGGTCTCTGAATAGCAGTGAGTGCTGACCCTCACCAGCAGGGGGCGCTGAGTGTAGGTCTCTGAATAGCAGTGGGTGCTGACCCTCACCAGCAGGGGGCGCTGAGTGTAGGTCTCTGAATAGCAGTGAGTGCTGACCCTCACCAGCAGGGGGCGCTGAGTGTAGGTCTCTGAATAGCAGTGAGTGCTGACCCTCACCAGCAGGGGGCGCTGAGTGTTTAAGGTCTCTGAATAGCAGTGAGTGCTGACCCTCACCAGCAGGGGGCGCTGAGTGTTTAAGGTCTCTGAATAGCAGTGAGTGCTGACCCTCACCAGCAGGGGGCGCTGAGTGTAGGTCTCTGAATAGCAGTGGGTGCTGACCATCACCAGCAGGGGGCGCTGAGTGTAGGTCTCTGAATAGCAGTGAGTGCTGACCCTCACCAGCAGGGGGCGCTGAGTGTAGGTCTCTGAATAGCAGTGGGTGCTGACCCTCACCAGCAGGGGGCGCTGAGTGTAGGTCTCTGAATAGCAGTGAGTGCTGACCCTCACCAGCAGGGGGCGCTGAGTGTAGGTCTCTGAATAACAGTGAGTGCTGACCCTCACCAGCAGGGGGCGCTGACCCTCATGACACCGCACTGTGAATGAATCAAAGTATATAAAGTGGTCTTGAACACACGTGTCCTCAGACAGAGGCTGCTGCCTCCTGTCATCACTAATGGACGTCTCTTTAAGATGACCTCTCAGAGGAGAGGAGTTCTCCTTCCTCTCACCGCCTGCTGCCTCCCCTCCTCTCTCCTCCCCTCCTCTCTCCTCCGCTCGCATCTCCTGTGGGCGGGACTAAGACACGAGGATAGGAGTCGAGGATAGGAGTCGAGGAGGGGAGTCGAGGATAGGAGTCGAGGAGGGGAGTTAGAGAATTGAGAAGTCTTCTCGGAAAGCAGCTGATTGGTCGGCGAGAGAGAACCAGAGAGGAAGAGACATACGACCAATCACAGCACAGCTCATAGGGATGTCTTTAATAATCAAGCGGTTACTCACTCTCTCTGACGGTGATGTCATCACTGTCAGGGTGAAGCCCCGCCTCCTCACCTGTGTCCAGCAGGTGTCTCACCTGAGGGCAACAAAAGGTCCGTTAATATCTGCCAGAGATCCTTCCAGAACCCATACGGAAGTGGTGTGAGAGTGAGCGAAGACATGCTCCAGTAGGGGGCGCTCTAAGACCGTGTGATATCTTTGCTTTTATCTAAAGCGACTAACAGACATACATTCAGTCCCTCGGACAGTCCCCAGGGACACCATGACATTCTGACTGCAGTGGGACTTGAACCTGCCAGCCCCTGATTCAAATAAAGGTCCAGCACGCTATCCACTGAGCCACAGCCTCCCTTTGAAACAGGTGAGTGCGCCTGGCCCCAAAACTGTGCCGGGGGGCTTCAGCGGGACCACCTGTCACGAGACCACGTTTGTCCCAATGTCTCACTGTTCACACCATTACATCGTCTGGTGGCCGTTCAAATGTCAACGCATCGTGGACATATGTTGGTGTCCATTTGAAGGACCTGTTTGCAGTGAAACGGTCCCTGTAACGGTCCCTGTAACGGTCCCTGTAATGCACATCATCGTGCACTCCAGGGACGGTTTCAATGTGAAACAAGTTCCTTCAACTGGACACGAGCAGAATGCAGCGCCTCGCGTTCTGAGCCAGACTGAAGCCCCCCCCATCCCCCCCTCTCGCTCCAGGTGCTGCAGCCGGTTCTCTGGGTCCGCCGTGTCCCTCTTTAAGACCGTGTCCCCGCATGGTAATCTCTACTTCTGCCTGGAGAGGGAGCTTCTCTCCACACTCTCCCCTAAGTGCTTATTCTCTCATTCAGTGGGTTCCCTGAACACGCACGCTCTGGAGCTCACCGGGGATCTGCTTTGAATCCGGCGACACGTTCTTACATGAACATGTTTCTGATCATATCACGGGGCTATAAATGCAATTCCGGGTCATTCGGAGCACAATTGCACCTTTTACAATTTAAATGTATTAGTGTTATATATTTTTGGGAAAGTGACATTTCTAGGTGACTTTGTCGGTTTGTGGAGCTCAGCCCACACGTGCTGGAGGTTCCAGGCCACCTTTGGGTGCTCATAGGTGGCCTGCAGGCGCACCCAGCCTCTGGAAAGAAGAACAACGTGAAGAAAGTGAACAAAGCGGTTAATTATATCTGAAAATAATCAAAGACGAAGTTTTAAAAAATGGTTGAAGAAATGACAAAGTGCCAACGGAGATGGCGCTCGACGCTTTGGGGCTTCGGCCCTTTTCCCCTTCTCCGTCGTAAGTCTCAAAAGAGTCCGGGGCTTCATTCCCCCTTCTCCGTCGTAAGTCTCAAAAGAGTCCGGGGCTTCATTTCCCCTTCTCCGTCGTAAGTCTCAAAAGAGTCCGGGGCTTCATTTCCCCTTCTCCGTCGTAAGTCTCAAAAGAGTCCGGGGCTTCATTTCCCCTTCTCCGTCGTAAGTCTCAAAAGAGTCCGGGGCTTCATTTCCCCTTCTCCGTCGTAAGTCTCAAAAGAGTCCGGGGCTTCATTTCCTCTTCTCCGTCGTAAGTCTCAAAAGAGTCCGGGGCTTCATTTCCCCTTCTCCGTCGTAAGTCTCAAAAGAGTCCGGGGCTTCATTTCCCCTTCTCCGTCGTAAGTCTCAAAAGAGTCCGGGGCTTCATTCCCCCTTCTCCGTCGTAAGTCTCAAAAGAGTCCGGGGCTTCATTTCCCCTTCTCCGTCGTAAGTCTCAAAAGAGTCCGGGGCTTCATTTCCCCTTCTCCGTCGTAAGTCTCAAAAGAGTCCGGGGCTTCATTTCCCCTTCTCCGTCGTAAGTCTCAAAAGAGTCCGGGGCTTCATTTCCCCTTCTCCGTCGTAAGTCTCAAAAGAGTCCGGGGCTTCATTCCCCCTTCTCCGTCAGAAATATTCATCCATACACTTCGGACTACGGTCTGCACGAAATCAGAAACCCGGTTTTTGGGTGCATTCAGAGAAAAACTGCTGTCTGCAAACACCATGCACCATGCACTTCGGGTCGGCCTGATTCTGACCCCCCCGCCTCACAGAACCTGACTCTGGCAATGTGCCTCTGGAGGAATGCAGGGGGGTGGGCCGGGGGCTCTACCCGCCTCACGAGGGCCTCTTTTCGGACACTTCTTTTTTCATCCTTTTGGCCCAGATCTATTCATCTTCTTTTTTCTTCAGCTTCGGGCCGTTTGACCCGGTTCCTTCTGCCCAGGCCCGGGTGTCCCCAGTCGGCCCTCCACTGAAGGGGTGGTGGTGCCGTGGAGAAGGCCGAAGTTGGATGCTGAGGGGCGGGCAGCATTTAGGTTACCAGGGGCATGAGAACATCCTCCAAACACAATGTCTGCCTTGTCAAGTGCTTTATTGCAGCCTGCCTCGTTCAT
This sequence comes from Pseudochaenichthys georgianus, assembly GCF_902827115.2. Taxonomy (NCBI): domain Eukaryota; kingdom Metazoa; phylum Chordata; class Actinopteri; order Perciformes; family Channichthyidae; genus Pseudochaenichthys; species Pseudochaenichthys georgianus. The sequence goes on from NW_027263223.1 coordinate 19,556, forward strand.
GTCCAGTTGATGTACTTTGTTTAGTGTTGCATGTGTCTCTGACATCTGCAACACACTTATTGTGAAGCACTATTTCTTCCTTCTCAGTGCTGTGATGCGCCCTGCAAGTGTCAGACTATTTAAACAACGTTCACCCCATGATGCAAACCCTGCTCTGAACCGTATTTCAGACTGTCCATTTGATGGAATTCAATTTGTATTGAAATGTCCATGAATTGTATAATACTGTTCAGCACGCGGATAAATATATTATACAGTGAATTCCATCAGAAGGCCACTATTCCGCCATCTGGTGGGCTTTTCATGCATTGCAGACACAATTCCAAAACTTTAGAGATGAGAGAGTGAGTGTGCGTGTGTGCGTGTGTGAGTGTGTGTGAGTGTGTGTGAGTGTGTGTGAGTGTGTGTGCGTGCGTGCGTACCTGCTCAGGTGCGATGCCCCTCAGCCTGGGGGTCAGGTACCTGGTCTGAGGGTCGATGGAGAACCGGCTGAAGTTCCTCTGAAGGTTTTCAGGAGTCGCCTGAGGGAGGAGGCGGTACAGACTCTCTCTGTGGGGACAGTGTACTTATACTCACACTGTGTATTTATACTGTAGTACTGTGTGTATTTATACTGTAATACTGTGTGTATTTATACTGCAATACTGTGTGTATTTACACTGTAATACTGTGTGTATTTATGTATTGATATATATATATATGTCTGTGTATTTCTAGAGTTTATAGTCGTACCTCTCTGCCAGGACCTCCAGAGGCTCCGCCCCCTGAGCCCACCTGCTGATCATCCAGGAAGAGTCCAGCGCTGCCAGGAACCCTCGAGCAATGCCTGTGCCCATTGGCCAGAAGGGCTGTAGAGGGGGGGGGGTTAATACAGAGGTACCTGTCTGTCTGCCTGTCTCCCCTCCAGCAGACTGTCCCCCACCTGTCTCCCCTCCAGCAGACTGTCCCCCACCTGTCTCACCTCCAGCAGACTGTCCCCCACCAGTGAGAACAGCAGCCTGTCCCCCACCTGTCTCACCTCCAGCAGACTGTCCCCCACCTGTCTCACCTCCAGAAGACTGTCCCCCACCTGTCTCACCTCCAGAAGACTGTCCCCCACCTGTCTCACCTCCAGCAGACTGTCCCCCACCTGTCTCACCTCCAGAAGACTGTCCCCCACCTGTCTCACCTCCAGCAGACTGTCCCCCACCTGTCTCACCTCCAGCAGACTGTCCCCCACCTGTCTTACCTCCAGAAGACTGTCCCCCACCTGTCTCACCTCCAGCAGACTGTCCCCCACCTGTCTCACCTCCAGCAGACTGTCCCCCACCAGTGAGACCAGCAGCTGGTGTCCGTGGCGCTCTCTGATGACAGCGGCGTGTTCGGCTGCAGAGATGCAGGTGAAGTCGAACAAGGCGACGTCTGGTTGGTTGTTTTGGTTCAAGGAGAACTCCAGGGACGGCAGCTGCTGATTGGTCGAGAAGTCTGCGGCCTCACGGGCGAAGGCCTGCAATACATGCTGGTCCACGTTGGACCGCGAGAGAAGCTGTGCGGTGTCGGCGAAGTCCTGATGGAGGAGGATTCATTAGCGGTTAGTTCACCTTAATGATTCATTAGGAGTCAGTTCACCTTAATGACTCTTATACCTGTTTAATGACTCCTTTCTCCAGCAGACTCTGCTTCTTTGCGGTCATCACAAAGTAGTGTGTGTCGTCTTTGTAATAAACGATGTTTTCCAGATCGATCCCTGAAACAGAGATCAAAAAAATGAACCGTCAGACGGGTATTATTTTCAGGAGGTAATGGGTCCTGCTGGTACCGGTTTCCTGTCGCAGGTCCAAGAAGAACCTCCGGTTGAAGATGAAGGCGACGCCACTGATTTCCTCCACCTTAGCCTCCGCCGTGGTGTTCCTGTTCCTGAAGTTCGCCGTGATGGCGATGGCCAGCTTCCCTCTGAACTCTTTACGCTGGAACCCTGGGAGTGTGTTCCTGCGTCCGTCCGCTCCGATAATCACATCAAACTCCAGCTGATTAAGAGCGTGAGACTTCGGACTCACCTGCATCATCCAGCCAACCTCTACAGGTAAGACATACAGGTAGGGTCAACACCTCATACGGACAACATGAGGACAGGTAGGGCCAACACCTCATACGGACAACATGAAGACAGGTAGGGTCAACACCTCATACAGACAACATGAGGACAGGTAGGGCCAACACCTCATACTGACAACATGAGGACAGATAGGGTCAACAACTCATACGGACAACATGAGGACAGATAGGGCCAACACCTCATACGGACAACATGAGGACAGGTAGGGCCAACACCTCATACGGACAACATGAGGACAGGTAGGGTCAACACCTCATATGGACAACATGAGGACAAGTAGGGTCAACACCTCATACTGACAACATGAGGACAGGTAGGGCCAACACCTCATACAGACAACATGAGGACAAGTAGGGCCAACACCTCATACTGACAACATGAGGACAGGTAGGGCCAACACCTCATACGGACAACATGAGGACAAGTAGGGTCAACACCTCATACTGACAACATGAGGACAGGTAGGGTCAACACCTCATACGGACAACATGAGGACAGGTAGGGTCAACACCTCATACGGACAACATGAGGACAGGTAGGGCCAACACCTCATACAGACAACATGAGGACAGGTAGGGTCAACACCTCATACTGACAACATGAGGACAGGTAGGGCCAACACCTCATACAGACAACATGAGGACAGGTAGGGTCAACACCTCATACAGACAACATGAGGACAGGTAGGGTCAACACCTCATATGGACAACATGAGGACAGGTAGGGTCAACACCTCATATGGACAACATGAGGACAAGTAGGGTCAATACCTCATACTGACAACATGAGGACAGGTAGGGCCAACACCTCATACAGACAACATGAGGACAAGTAGGGCCAACACCTCATACTGACAACATGAGGACAGGTAGGGCCAACACCTCATACAGACAACATGAGGACAAGTAGGGTCAACACCTCATACTGACAACATGAGGACAGGTAGGGTCAACACCTCATACAGACAACATGAGGACAGGTAGGGTCAACACCTCATACAGACAACATGAGGACAGGTAGGGCCAACACCTCATACGGACAACATGAGGACAGGTAGGGTCAACACCTCATACTGACAACATGAGGACAGGTAGGGCCAACACCTCATACAGACAACATGAGGACAGGTAGGGTCAACACCTCATACAGACAACATGAGGACAGGTAGGGTCAACACCTCATACAGACAACATGAGGACAGGTAGGGTCAACACCTCATACAGACAACATGAGGACAGGTAGGGCCAACACCTCATACTGACAACATGAGGACAGATAGGGTCAACAACTCATACGGACAACATGAGGACAGATAGGGTCAACACCTCATACTGACAACATGAGGACAGGTAGGGCCAACACCTCATACGGACAACATGAGGACAGGTAGGGTCAACACCTCATGCAGGTAAGACAGGTGTAAAGAGTCCTCACTGCGGGGGCTCTGCTCCTCCGGGGGCTCCTTTAGGTGTTTGAACTCCACGTTGATGTGAACCTCCACCCCGAGCAGCAGGGCCACCTTCAGCAGAACCAGTTGCAGCTGCCGGATACCTGCACAGGTGAGTCTGGTTACAAACAGGAGAACTCTGACTGGTTTCTGTAAATTGATTAACACCATATAATAACTACCTGTTTAATGACTCTTTTCCCTGTTTAATGACTCTTTTCCCTGTTAATGACTCTTTTCCCTTTTTAATGACTCTTCAACCCGTTGATGACTCTTTAACCCGTTGATGACTCTTTTCCCTTTTTAATGACTCTTTAACCTGTTGATGACTCTTTTCCCTTTTTAATGACTCTTTAACCTGTTGATGACTCTTTAACCTGCTGATGACTCTTTAACCCGTTAATGACTCTTTAACCTGCTGATGACTCTTTAACCTGCTGATGACTCTTTAACCTGCTGATGACTCTTTAACCCGTTGATGACTCTTTAACCTGTTGATGACTCTTTAACCTGCTGATGACTCTTTAACCCGTTGATGACTCTTTAACCTGTTGATGACTCTTTAACCCGTTGATGACTCTTTAACCCATTGATGACTCTTTAACCTGTTGATGACTCTTTAACCTGTTAATGACTCTTTAACCTGCTGATGACTCTTTAACCCGTTGATGACTCTTTAACCCGCTGATGACTCTTCAACCCGTTGATGACTCTTTAACCTGTTGATGACTCTTCAACCCGTTGATGACTCTTTAACCCGTTGATGACTCTTTAACCTGTTGATGACTCTTTAACCCGTTGATGACTCTAACCCGTTGATGACTCTTTAACCCGTTGATGACTCTTTAACCTGTTGATGACTCTTTAACCCGTTGATGACTCTTTAACCCGTTGATGACTCTAACCCGTTGATGACTCTTTAACCTGTTGATGACTCTTTAACCCGTTGATGACTCTTTAACCCGTTGATGACTCTAACCCGTTGATGACTCTTTAACCTGCTGATGACTCTTTAACCCGTTGATGACTCTTTAACCCGTTGATGACTCTTTAACCCGTTGATGACTCTTTAACCTGTTGATGACTCTTTAACCCGTTAATGACTCTTTAACCCGTTGATGACTCTTTAACCCGCTGATGACTCTTTAGCCTGTTTAATGACTCTTTAACCCGCTGATGACTCTTTAACCTGTTTAATGACTCTTTAACCTGCTGATGACTCTTTAACCTGTTAATGACTCTTTAACCTGTTAATGACTCATAACCCCATATAAGGACTTCCTGTTGACTCACTGATGTGGTCGATGGCTCCGGCGCAGAACCTCCCATAGAACCTCTTGGCTCCGAGGCCCCTGAGGTCGTGGATGGTGAAGGGCCACAGGTGCAGAACGTTGTTCCGGGAGAAGCAGTCCCTCTTCTCCAGGAGAACCACCCGGGCCCCGAGGAACCTGAGCTCCACTGCTGCCCGGAGACCACAGGGCCCCGCCCCCACCACCACGCACTGACCAATCACAGAGCAGTTGGTGAGTAAAGAGTCCTGACGATGCTGCCTTCAGGGTCTCTACAGGTAGAGACAGTTAGTGCCTCTACAGGTAAAGATAACTAGTTCCTCTACAGGTAGAGATAACTAGTTCCTCTACAGGTAAATATAACTAGTTCCTCTACAGGTAGAGATAACTAGTTCCTCTACAGGTACAGATAACTAGTTCCTCTACAGGTAAAGATAACTAGTTCCTCTACAGGTAAAGATAACTAGTTCCTCTACAGGTAAATATAACTAGTTCCTCTACAGGTACAGATAACTAGTTCCTCTACAGGTAGAGATAACTAGTTCCTCTACAGGTAGAGATAACTAGTTCCTCTACAGGTACAGATAACTAGTTCCTCTACAGGTAGAGATAACTAGTTCCTCTACAGGTAAATATAACTAGTTCCTCTACAGGTAGAGATAACTAGTTCCTCTACAGGTACAGATAACTAGTTCCTCTACAGGTAAATATAACTAGTTCCTCTACAGGTACAGATAACTAGTTCCTCTACAGGTAAATATAACTAGTTCCTCTACAGGTACAGATAACTAGTTCCTCTACAGGTAGAGATAACTAGTTCCTCTACAGGTAAATATAACTAGTTCCTCTACAGGTAGAGATAACTAGTTCCTCTACAGGTACAGATAACTAGTTCCTCTACAGGTAGAGATAACTAGTTCCTCTACAGGTAAATATAACTAGTTCCTCTACAGGTAGAGATAACTAGTTCCTCTACAGGTAAAGATAACTAGTTCCTCTACAGGTAAAGATAACTAGTTCCTCTACAGGTAAATATAACTAGTTCCTCTACAGGTAAATATAACTAGTTCCTCTACAGGTACAGATAACTAGTTCCTCTACAGGTAAATATAACTAGTTCCTCTACAGGTAAATATAACTAGTTCCTCTACAGGTAAAGATAACTAGTTCCTCTACAGGTAAAGATAACTAGTTCCTCTACAGGTAAATATAACTAGTTCCTCTACAGGTAGAGATAACTAGTTCCTCTACAGGTAAAGATAACTAGTTCCTCTACAGGTAGAGATAACTAGTTCCTCTACAGGTAGAGATAACTAGTTCCTCTACAGGTAGAGATAACTAGTTCCTCTACAGGTAGAGATAACTAGTTCCTCTACAGGTAAAGATAACTAGTTCCTCTACAGGTAGAGATAACTAGTTCCTCTACAGGTAAAGATAACTAGTTCCTCTACAGGTAGAGATAACTAGTTCCTCTACAGGTAAAGATAACTAGTTCCTCTACAGGTACAGATAACTAGTTCCTCTACAGGTACAGATAACTAGTTCCTCTACAGGTAAAGATAACTAGTTCCTCTACAGGTAGAGATAACTAGTTCCTCTACAGGTAAAGATAACTAGTTCCTCTACAGGTAGAGATAACTAGTTCCTCTACAGGTAGAGATAACTAGTTCCTCTACAGGTAGAGATAACTAGTTCCTCTACAGGTAGAGATAACTAGTTCCTCTACAGGTAAAGATAACTGGTTCCTCTACTGGTAAAGATAACTAGTTCCTCTACAGGTAGAGATAACTAGTTCCTCTACAGGTAGAGATAACTAGTTCCTCTACAGGTAAATATAACTAGTTCCTCTACAGGTAGAGATAACTAGTTCCTCTACAGGTAGAGATAACTAGTTCCTCTACAGGTACAGATAACTAGTTCCTCTACAGGTAAAGATAACTAGTTCCTCTACAGGTAGAGATAACTAGTTCCTCTACAGGTAGAGATAACTAGTTCCTCTACAGGTAGAGATAACTAGTTCCTCTACAGGTAAAGATAACTAGTTCCTCTACAGGTAGAGATAACTGGTTCCTCTACTGGTAAAGATAACTAGTTCCTCTACAGGTAGAGATAACTAGTTCCTCTACAGATAACTAGTTCCTCTACAGGTAGAGATAACTAGTTCCTCTACAGGTACAGATAACTAGTTCCTCTACAGGTAAATATAACTAGTTCCTCTACAGGTAGAGATAACTGGTTCCTCTACTGGTAAAGATAACTAGTTCCTCTACAGGTAAATATAACTAGTTCCTCTACAGGTAGAGATAACTAGTTCCTCTACAGGTAAATATAACTAGTTCCTCTACAGGTAAATATAACTAGTTCCTCTACAGGTAGAGATAACTAGTTCCTCTACAGGTACAGATAACTAGTTCCTCTACAGGTAAAGATAACTAGTTCCTCTACAGGTACAGATAACTAGTTCCTCTACAGGTACAGATAACTGGTTCCTCTACAGGTAGAGATAACTAGTTCCTCTACAGGTAGAGATAACTGGTTCCTCTACTGGTAAAGATAACTAGTTCCTCTACAGGTAAATATAACTAGTTCCTCTACAGGTACAGATAACTAGTTCCTCTACAGGTACAGATAACTAGTTCCTCTACAGGTAAAGATAACTAGTTCCTCTACAGGTAGAGATAACTGGTTCCTCTACTGGTAGAGATAACTAGTTCCTCTACAGGTAGAGATAACTAGTTCCTCTACAGGTAAATATAACTAGTTCCTCTACAGGTAGAGATAACTAGTTCCTCTACGGGTAGAGATAACTAGTTCCTCTACGGGTAGAGATAACTAGTTCCTCTACGGGTAGAGATAACTAGTTCCTCTACGGGTAAAGATAACTAGTTCCTCTACGGGTAGAGATAACTAGTTCCTCTACGGGTAGAGATAACTAGTTCCTCTACGGGTAAATATAACTAGTTCCTCTACGGGTAGAGATAACTAGTTCCTCTACGGGTAAAGATAACTAGTTCCTCTACAGGTAGAGATAACTAGTGCCTCTACAGGTAAAGATAACTAGTTCCTCTACAGGTAAAGATAACTAGTTCCTCTACAGGTAGAGATAACTAGTTCCTCTACAGGTAGAGATAACTAGTTCCTCTACAGGTAGAGATAACTAGTTCCTCTACAGGTAAAGATAACTAGTTCCTCTACAGGTAGAGATAACTAGTTCCTCTACAGGTAGAGATAACTAGTTCCTCTACAGGTAAAGATAACTAGTTCCTCTACAGGTAAATATAACTAGTTCCTCTACAGGTAGAGATAACTAGTTCCTCTACAGGTACAGATAACTAGTTCCTCTACAGGTAAAGATAACTAGTTCCTCTACAGGTACAGATAACTAGTTCCTCTACAGGTAAAGATAACTAGTTCCTCTACAGGTAAAGATAACTAGTTCCTCTACAGGTAAATATAACTAGTTCCTCTACAGGTACAGATAACTAGTTCCTCTACAGGTACAGATAACTAGTTCCTCTACAGGTACAGATAACTAGTGCCTCTACAGGTAAAGATAACTAGTTCCTCTACAGGTAGAGATAACTAGTTCCTCTACAGGTAAAGATAACTAGTTCCTCTACAGGTAGAGATAACTAGTTCCTCTACAGGTAGAGATAACTAGTTCCTCTACAGGTAAAGATAACTAGTTCCTCTACAGGTAGAGATAACTAGTTCCTCTACAGGTACAGATAACTAGTTCCTCTACAGGTAAAGATAACTAGTTCCTCTACAGGTAAAGATAACTAGTTCCTCTACAGGTAGAGATAACTAGTTCCTCTACTGGTAAATATAACTAGTTCCTCTACAGGTAAAGATAACTAGTTCCTCTACAGGTAAAGATAACTAGTTCCTCTACAGGTAAAGATAACTAGTTCCTCTACAGGTAAAGATAACTAGTTCCTCTACAGGTAAAGATAACTAGTTCCTCTACAGGTAGAGATAACTAGTTCCTCTACAGGTAAAGATAACTAGTTCCTCTACGGGTAGAGATAACTAGTTCCTCTACGGGTAGAGATAACTAGTTCCTCTACGGGTAGAGATAACTAGTTCCTCTACGGGTAAAGATAACTAGTTCCTCTACGGGTAGAGATAACTAGTTCCTCTACGGGTAGAGATAACTAGTTCCTCTACGGGTAAATATAACTAGTTCCTCTACGGGTAGAGATAACTAGTTCCTCTACAGGTAAAGATAACTAGTTCCTCTACAGGTAGAGATAACTAGTGCCTCTACAGGTAAAGATAACTAGTTCCTCTACAGGTAAAGATAACTAGTTCCTCTACAGGTAGAGATAACTAGTTCCTCTACAGGTAGAGATAACTAGTTCCTCTACAGGTAGAGATAACTAGTTCCTCTACAGGTAAAGATAACTAGTTCCTCTACAGGTAGAGATAACTAGTTCCTCTACAGGTAGAGATAACTAGTTCCTCTACAGGTAAAGATAACTAGTTCCTCTACAGGTAAATATAACTAGTTCCTCTACAGGTAGAGATAACTAGTTCCTCTACAGGTACAGATAACTAGTTCCTCTACAGGTAAAGATAACTAGTTCCTCTACAGGTACAGATAACTAGTTCCTCTACAGGTAAAGATAACTAGTTCCTCTACAGGTAAAGATAACTAGTTCCTCTACAGGTAAATATAACTAGTTCCTCTACAGGTACAGATAACTAGTTCCTCTACAGGTACAGATAACTAGTTCCTCTACAGGTACAGATAACTAGTGCCTCTACAGGTAAAGATAACTAGTTCCTCTACAGGTAGAGATAACTAGTTCCTCTACAGGTAGAGATAACTAGTTCCTCTACAGGTAAAGATAACTAGTTCCTCTACAGGTAAATATAACTAGTTCCTCTACAGGTAAAGATAACTAGTGCCTCTACAGGTAAAGATAACTAGTTCCTCTACAGGTACAGATAACTAGTTCCTCTACAGGTACAGATAACTAGTGCCTCTACAGGTAAAGATAACTAGTTCCTCTACAGGTAAAGATAACTAGTTCCTCTACAGGTAAAGATAACTAGTTCCTCTACAGGTAGAGATAACTAGTGCCTCTACAGGTAAAGATAACTAGTTCCTCTACAGGTAAAGATAACTAGTTCCTCTACAGGTAGAGATAACTAGTGCCTCTACAGGTAAAGATAACTAGTTCCTCTACAGGTAGAGATAACTAGTTCCTCTACAGGTAAAGATAACTAGTTCCTCTACAGGTAGAGATAACTAGTTCCTCTACAGGTAGAGATAACTAGTTCCTCTACAGGTAAAGATAACTAGTTCCTCTACAGGTAGAGATAACTAGTTCCTCTACAGGTACAGATAACTAGTTCCTCTACAGGTAAAGATAACTAGTTCCTCTACAGGTAAAGATAACTAGTTCCTCTACAGGTAGAGATAACTAGTTCCTCTACTGGTAAATATAACTAGTTCCTCTACAGGTAAAGATAACTAGTTCCTCTACAGGTAAAGATAACTAGTTCCTCTACAGGTAAAGATAACTAGTTCCTCTACAGGTAAAGATAACTAGTTCCTCTACAGGTAAAGATAACTAGTTCCTCTACAGGTACAGATAACTAGTTCCTCTACAGGTAGAGATAACTAGTTCCTCTACTGGTAGAGATAACTAGTTCCTCTACAGGTAAAGATAACTAGTTCCTCTACAGGTACAGATAACTAGTTCCTCTACAGGTAGAGATAACTAGTTCCTCTACTGGTAGAGATAACTAGTTCCTCTACTGGTAGAGATAACTAGTTCCTCTACAGGTACAGATAACTAGTTCCTCTACAGGTACAGATAACTAGTTCCTCTACAGGTACAGATAACTAGTTCCTCTACAGGTAGAGATAACTAGTTCCTCTACAGGTAAAGATAACTAGTTCCTCTACAGGTAAATATAACTAGTTCCTCTACAGGTAGAGATAACTAGTTCCTCTACTGGTAAATATAACTAGTTCCTCTACAGGTACAGATAACTAGTTCCTCTACTGGTAAATATAACTAGTTCCTCTACAGGTACAGATAACTAGTTCCTCTACAGGTAGAGATAACTAGTTCCTCTACTGGTAAATATAACTAGTTCCTCTACAGGTAAAGATAACTAGTTCCTCTACAGGTAGAGATAACTAGTTCCTCTACAGATAGAGATAACTAGTTCCTCTACAGATAGAGATAACTAGTTCCTCTACAGGTAGAGATAACTAGTTCCTCTACAGGTAGAGATAACTAGTTCCTCTAGTAATATGTCCTAATGATGCTGCCTTTAGGGACCAAGCATTAATACGTCCTAACGATGCTGCCTTCAGGGACCAAGCATTAATACGTCCTAACGATGCTGCCTTCAGGGACCCAGCAGTAATACGTCCTAACGATGCTGACTTCAAGGACTCTCCAGTAATACGTCCTAACGATGCTGACTTCAGGGACTCTACAGTAATACGTCCTAACGATGCTGCCTTCAGGGACCCAGCAGTAATACGTCCTAACGATGCTGCCTTCAGGGACCCAGCAGTAATACGTCCTAACAATGCTGCCTTCAGGGACCCAGCAGTAATACGTACGGTGGTCTTCCTGCTGGGCCCCTGGTACTCCGGCCTCGCCGCCCTCCTCTCCAGTTTGGCCCCCAGAGCGTCGGCCTTCCAGTAGCCGAGCTGGCGTCTGATTGGTCGATAAGGAGGCTCCTCTCTCCCCAGCTGCAGCAGGTCGGTCAGCTGACTGAAGCTCCACAGCGCCGCCCTGCAGGACGCCGCCGACACGAAGCCGTCAAACAGCTGCTGCGCTCGGCATTCTGGGTACGACTCGTCTCCCATGGTGACCCCGGAGGCTGCAGGGCACCATTGAGGGGGGCGTCACCTGATGATGATGTCACTGATGGGATCCAGCTCATTCTTGGAGGACTTAAACAACAACGTGTGTGTGTGTCACACTCACACTGAATGGAAACAAAGAGCTTCACATACCACAGCTCTATCAGTACACACACACACACACACACACACACACACACACACACACACACACACACACACACACACACACACACACACACACACACACACACACACACACACACACACACACACACACACACACACACACACACACACACACACACACACACACACACACACACTGTGTGATTGAATATGTATTCATATAAACAGGTATTAATATTCTTCTGCTAAACGCGTCTAAAGTATTTTTCAATATTATGTTTTAAATCAATTTCTTGATTGTGTAAAAGAACTTTTTATTTACTAAACTTTCCCTCATACACTTCCTGTCTTTGATTTAAAATAAAAAAGTAATCTTCTAGTATTTAAAATACACACTCCATAATGAACCTGTAAACACACACACAGTTTTAATGTAAATGTGTGAAATGATCGGTGTGTTACTCACGTCTCCGAGCCGCTCTCCCTCTGCAGCCGACGTATACATCTCTAATCTCTCTCACACACACACACACACACACACACACACACACACACACACACACACACACACACACACACACACACACACACACACACACACACACACACACACACACACACACACACACACACAGTAATCTGTATCCACGCTAACGAGCTAACGAGTTTAACGAGCTCTGACCTTCTTCTTCTCTTCCTGCAGCAGCGCCACCACCAGGACGTTTCATAAATTATGAAAGACTTTAGTTGCTCAGGAGTTTTTAATTCAGATTTTATATTTTTCAGATATTTTAAAAACATTTTCATGATATAAACCTTCTGCCAAAAACGTCAGAAAAACGTTATTTAAATGTCAATAAGGTGCCTCGCGTTTAAATAAAACAGCTTGAGATACATATTATTATATTATTGATCATTTATCAGAAACTCTTTCAATAGCAGCGTTTATTCACGAGCCTCAGATTTAATACAAAATAAAACGGTTTGTTCGTCGTCAGACGTCGTCAGGAGTTCTGCTGAAAACACAGAAATAAAGGTTTCAACATTTTGAATAAAACTGATATTTTAAAATATATTTCAGGCTTTTGTAGGAAAAGAAATAAATCTTGAGGATTCAAATAGAAAAGTATATAAATAAAATACTGAACTTAACTGAATATTGAACATTTCTAAATTACAAGAAAACATGGGTATTGAAATGTTTAACTCGTTTACGATTAAAAAGTAAATAAAAATACCAGACGCTTCAAATACTGTCTCATTGTGCTGCATTTCATAGATATTTGGTGAAATTAAAGTTGTAACTTTATCAGATAAACAAACAATTATAAATTAAAACATTGCGAGAAAGAATTCAGAAAAATAAAGATTCTCGTTAACTTTAGTTAATTTTACCCACAATGCCCGGCCCACTCGTTAATAGTGTCTCTCACCAGCAGAGCTCGTCCTCGAGTCTCGATCGGCAGCAGGAAGTTCCCCAGAGCGCAGATCACACAGGTCACTGCAAACGGGCTGAGAGCCAGAACCACCGACTGGGACATCAGCACCTGAAGCACACACAGAGAAAACCCCTGAAATGCACCTGTACAACTGTATCAGAGGACCCTGAACACACCTGACTCTATCAGAGGACCCTGAACACACCTGACTCTATCAGAGGACCCTGAACACACCTGACTCTATAAGAGGACCCTGAACTCACCTGACTCTATAAGAGGACCCTGAACTCACCTGACTCTATCAGAGGACCCTGAACTCACCTGACTCTATCAGAGGACCCTGAACTCACCTGACTATCAGAGGACCCTGAACTCACCTGACTCTATGAGAGGACCCTGAACTCACCTGACTCTATGAGAGGACCCTGAACTCACCTGACTCTATGAGAGGACCCTGAACTCACCTGACTCTATCAGAGGACCCTGAACTCACCTGACTCTATCAGAGGACCCTGAACTCACCTGACTCTATGAGAGGACCCTGAACTCACCTGACTCTATCAGAGGACCCTGAACTCACCTGACTCTATAAGAGGACCCTGAACTCACCTGACTCTATGAGGACCCTGAACTCACCTGACTCTATCAGAGGACCCTGAACTCACCTGACTCTATCAGAGGACCCTGAACTCACCTGACTCTATGAGAGGACCCTGAACTCACCTGACTCTATCAGAGGACCCTGAACTCACCTGACTCTATGAGAGGACCCTGAACTCACCTGACTCTATGAGAGGACCCTGAACTCACCTGACTCTATCAGAGGACCCTGAACTCACCTGACTCTATGAGAGGACCCTGAACTCACCTGACTCTCTGAGAGGACCCTGAACTCACCTGACTCTATCAGAGGACCCTGAACTCACCTGACTCTATAAGAGGACCCTGAACTCACCTGACTCTATCAGAGGACCCTGAACTCACCTGACTCTATCAGAGGACCCTGAACTCACCTGACTCTATAAGAGGACCCTGAACTCACCTGACTCTATCAGAGGACCCTGAACTCACCTGACTCTATCAGAGGACCCTGAACTCACCTGACTCTATAAGAGGACCCTGAACTCACCTGACTCTATAAGAGGACCCTGAACTCACCTGACTCTATGAGAGGACCCTGAACTCACCTGACTCTATCAGAGGACCCTGAACTCACCTGACTCTATAAGAGGACCCTGAACTCACCTGACTCTATGAGGACCCTGAACTCACCTGACTCTATCAGAGGACCCTGAACTCACCTGACTCTATGAGGGGACCCTGAACTCACCTGACTCTATCAGAGGACCCTGAACTCACCTGACTCTATCAGAGGACCCTGAACTCACCTGACTCTATGAGAGGACCCTGAACTCACCTGACTCTATAAGAGGACCCTGAACTCACCTGACTCTATCACAGGACCCTGAACTCACCTGACTCTATAAGAGGACCCTGAACTCACCTGACTCTATGAGAGGACCCTGAACTCACCTGACTCTATGAGAGGACCCTGAACTCACCTGACTCTATCAGAGGACCCTGAACTCACCTGACTCTATCAGAGGACCCTGAACTCACCTGACTCTATAAGAGGATCCTGAACTCACCTGACTCTATAAGAGGACCCTGAACTCACCTGACTCTATCAGAGGAACCTGAACACACCTGACTCTATAAGAGGACCCTGAACTCACCTGACTCTATCAGAGGACCCTGAACTCACCTGACTCTATCAGGGGACCCTGAACTCACCTGACTCTATCAGAGGACCCTGAACTCACCTGACTCTATAAGAGGACCCTGAACTCACCTGACTCTATGAGGGACCCTGAACTCACCTGACTCTATAAGAGGACCCTGAACTCACCTGACTCTATAAGAGGACCCTGAACTCACCTGACTCTATCAGAGGACCCTGAACTCACCTGACTCTATGAGAGGACCCTGAACTCACCTGACTCTATCAGAGGACCCTGAACTCACCTGACTCTATAAGAGGACCCTGAACTCACCTGACTCTATAAGAGGACCCTGAACTCACCTGACTCTATCAGAGGACCCTGAACTCACCTGACTCTATCAGAGGACCCTGAACTCACCTGACTCTATCAGAGGAGCCTGAACTCACCTGACTCTATCAGAGGACCCTGAACTCACCTGACTCTATGAGAGGACCCTGAACTCACCTGACTATCAGAGGACCCTGAACTCACCTGACTCTCTGAGGGACCCTGAACTCACCTGACTCTATCAGAGGACCCTGAACTCACCTGACTCTATAAGAGGACCCTGAACTCACCTGACTCTATGAGAGGACCCTGAACTCACCTGACTCTATCAGAGGACCCTGAACTCACCTGACTCTCTGAGGGACCCTGAACTCACCTGACTCTATCAGAGGACCCTGAACTCACCTGACTCTATCAGAGGACCCTGAACTCACCTGACTCTATCAGAGGACCCTGAACTCACCTGACTCTATAAGAGGACCCTGAACTCACCTGACTCTATAAGAGGACCCTGAACTCACCTGACTCTATCAGAGGACCCTGAACTCACCTGACTCTCAGAGGGACCCTGAACTCACCTGACTCTCAGAGGGACCCTGAACTCACCTGACTCTCAGAGGGACCCTGAACTCACCTGACTCTCAGAGGGACCCTGAACTCACCTGAGCGATGAAGGGGGCGATCATCCCTCCGATGCGGCTGAAGCTCGTGCAGAAGCCCATCCCCAGAGAGCGAGCCACCGTGGGATAGACCTGAGAGACGTCGTGATGTTTATCATGTATTATATATATATGTATATTGAAATGAATGATCCAGTAGATCCTGACGTACCTCCGCCGTGTAGATATAAACCACGTTAAAGTTCATGGAGACCAGCGCGCGCAGCAGGAACAGCAGAACCGTGAAGCCAAACCTGCGGAGGAACAGAACCAGATCAGTACCAGATCAGAACCAGATCAGATCCAGATCAGAACCAGATCAGAACAGATCAGAACCAGATCAGAACCAGATCAGATCAGAACCAGATCAGAACCAGATCAGAACAGAACCAGAGGTCCTCAAACAGATCAGAGGTAATAATAATAATAATAATAATAATAATAATAATAATAATGGGTTCCATTTATAAAGCACTTCATATTTGAATTCAAATCCCGAAGTGCTCCAAGTAGTGAGCATGAACAGTATAAATAAACACAACACGGTAGAATTAATAAAAAAGCAATACAAAAATAAAAAATAAATAAAAGGGTGATAAAAATGTCTAGGCAAAGGCTCCTTTGAAGAGATGGGTTTTGAGGCCTTTTTTAAAAGCCTCCACGGTCTGTGGTGCTCTCATGTGGTCGGGGAGAGCGTTCCACAGGCTGGGAGCAGCCGAGCAGAAGGCCCGGTCTCCCAGAGCACGGAGCTTAGTCCTGGGGGGTTTGAGGAAATTGGAGTTGCTGGAACGGGTGGTCCGCAAGGAGGTATGGGGGGTGAGGAGTTCCTTGAGGTAGGGAGGGGCAGTTCCATGGACACAGGTCCTCTTGAACAGATCAGAGGTCCTCATAAACAGATCAGAGGTCCTCAAACAGATCAGAGGTCCTCATAAACAGATCAGAGGTCTTCAAACAGATCAGAGGTCCTCATAAACAGATCAGAGGTCCTCATGAACAGATCAGAGGTCCTCATAAACAGATCAGAGGTCCTCATAAACAGATCAGAGGTCCTCAAACAGATCAGAGGTCCTCATAAACAGATCAGAGGTCCTCATAAACAGATCAGAGGTCCTCATAAACAGATCAGAGGTCCTCATAAACAGATCAGAGGTCCTCATGAACAGATTAGAGGTCCTCATAAACAGATCAGAGGTCCTCATAAACAGATCAGAGGTCCTCAAACAGATCAGAGGTCCTCATAAACAGATCAGAGGTCCTCATAAACAGATCAGAGGTCCTCATAAACAGATCAGAGGTCCTCAAACAGATCAGAGGTCCTCATAAACAGATCAGAAGTCCTCAAACAGATCAGAGGTCCTCATAAACAGATCAGAGGTCCTCATAAACAGATCAGAAGTCCTCAAACAGATCAGAGGTCCTCATAAACAGATCAGAGGTCCTCATAAACAGATCAGAGGTCCTCATGAACAGATTAGAGGTCCTCATGAACAGATCCGAGGTCCTCATAAATAGATCAGAGGTCCTCATAAACAGATCAGAGGTCCTCATGAATAGATTAGAGGTCCTCATGAACAGATCAGAGGTCCTCATAAACAGATCAGAGGTCCTCATAAACAGATCAGAGGTCCTCATAAACGGATGAATGGTCCTCAGAGTTACTCACATGGAGGAGCAGATGTTGAGCAACATGAACAACATGGCCGCCACCAGCTGCAGCATGGTCATACTCAACTTCCGTCCAAAAATGTTCAGCAGACAGATGTTTACAGGAACAACTGAGAGGAAGAAGGACACGTTATAAAGAAAGTACGTCACCACCGCTAAGCTAAAGGCGGCTAATGTTGGGCTATAAAGGAACTACAGCACGGTCACACGACTTCACGTCACCACCGCTAAGCTAAAGGCGGCTAATGTTGAGCTATAAAGGAACTACAGCACGGTCACATGACTTCACGTCACCACCGCTAAGCTAAAGGCGGCTAATGTTGAGCTATAAAGGAACTACAGCACGGTCACACGACTTCACGTCACCACCGCTAAGCTAAAGGCGGCTAATGTTGAGCTTTAAAGGAACTACAGCACGGTCACATGACTTCACTTCACCACCGCTAAGCTAAAGGCGGCTAATGTTGAGCTATAAAGGAGCTACAGCACGGTCACATGACTTCACGTCACCACCGCTAAGCTAAAGGCGGCTAATGTTGAGCTATAGAGGAACTACAGCACGGTCACATGACTTCACGTCACCACCGCTAAGCTAAAGGCGGCTAATGTTGAGCTATAAAGGAGCTACAGCACGGTCACATGACTTCACGTCACCACCGCTAAGCTAAAGGCGGCTAATGTTGAGCTATAGAGGAACTACAGCACGGTCACATGACTTCACGTCACCACCGCTAAGCTAAAGGCGGCTAATGTTGAGCTATAGAGGAACTACAGCACGGTCACATGACTTCACGTCACCACCGCTAAGCTAAAGGCGGCTAATGTTGAGCTATAAAGGAGCTACAGCACGGTCACATGATTTCACGTCACCACCGCTAAGCTAAAGGAGGCTAATGTTGGGCTATTAAGGAACTACAGCACGGTCACATGACTTCACGTCACCACCGCTAAGCTAAAGGCGGCTAATCTTGGGCTATAAAGGAACTACAGCACGGTCACATGACTTCACGTCACCACCGCTAAGCTAAAGGCGGCTAATGTTGGGCTATAAAGGAACTACAGCACGGTCACATGACTTCACGTCACCACCGCTAAGCTAAAGGCGGCTAATCTTGGGCTATAAAGGAACTACAGCACGGTCACATGACTTCACGTCACCACCGCTAAGCTAAGGGCGGCTAATGTTGAGCTATAAAGGAACTACAGCACGGTCACATGACTTCACGTAGACCCTTGTCAGCACAGGATGTGGTCTTACGGGCGACCTCCCCCAGGCAGCTGATGAGCAGCGTCTGGTAGTCGTTGTTCTTGAATGGGATGCAGAAACAGAGTCCGTCGGGGTGCGTGTGTTTGACGAGGTGTTCAGGGTCCGGGTCCGTCACACACAGCAGGTTCTTCTCCAGCAGCTCCGAGCTGCTCAGCACCGAGCCGTAGTATATAAAGGACGCCACGAACCTGAAGGCACCACAGAGAAGTATTAATATTCAGTATATGTTAAAGTACTCACCATGAGTACCACAGCAGCAGAGAGGCATTAATACTCAGTATATGTTAAAGTACTCACCATGAGTACCACAGCAGCAGAGAGGTATTAATACTCAGTAGATGTTAAAGTACTCACCATGAGTACCACAGTAGCAGAGAGGTATTAATACTCAGTATATGTTAAAGTACTCACCATGAGTACCACAGCAGCAGAGAGGCATTAATACTCAGTATATGTTAAAGTACTCACCATGAGTACCACAGCAGCAGAGAGGTATTAATACTCAGTATATGTTAAAGTACTCACCATGAGTACCACAGTAGCAGAGAGGTATTAATACTCAGTATATATAAGAACTCACCATGAGTACCACAGTAGCAGAGAGGTATTAATACTCAGTGTATGTTAAAGTACTCACCATGAGTACCACAGCAGCAGAGAGGTATTAATACTCAGTAGATGTTAAAGTACTCACCATGAGTACCACAGCAGCAGAGAGGTATTAATACTCAGTATATGTTAAAGTACTCACCATGAGTACCACAGCAGCAGAGAGGTATTAATATTCAGTATATGTTAAAGTACTCACCATGAGTACCACAGCAGCAGAGAGGTATTAATACTCAGTATATGTTAAAGTACTCACCATGAGTACCACAGCAGCAGAGAGGTATTAATATTCAGTATATGTTAAAGTACTCACCATGAGTACCACAGCAGCAGAGAGGTATTAATACTCAGTATATGTTAAAGTACTCACCATGAGTACCACAGCAGCAGAGAGGTATTAATATTCAGTATATGTTAAAGTACTCACCATGAGTACCACAGCAGCAGAGAGGTATTAATACTCAGTATATGTTAAAGTACTCACCATGAGTACCACAGCAGCAGGGTCGTCCTCCTGAAGGCGGGGCTTAGCAGAATCCTCCAGCTGCCTCGCTCTTTCTGAAACACATAAAACATATTTATCTGAATGATTGATTGTGTAGTTGAATGATTGATTGTGTAGTTGAATGATTGATTGTGTATCTGAATGATTGATTGTATATCTGAATGATTGATTGTGTATCTGAATGATTGATTGTGTAGTTGAATGATTGATTGTGTAGTTGAATGATTGATTGTGTAGTTGAATGATTGATTGTGTATCTGAATGATTGATTGTGTAGTTGAATGATTGATTGTGTAGTTGAATGATTAATTGTGTATCTGAATGATTGATTGTGTAGTTGAATGAT
Organism: Pseudochaenichthys georgianus; assembly: GCF_902827115.2. NCBI lineage: Eukaryota > Metazoa > Chordata > Actinopteri > Perciformes > Channichthyidae > Pseudochaenichthys > Pseudochaenichthys georgianus. Next base: position 39,895 of record NW_027263223.1, read on the forward strand.
TGATTGTGTAGTTGAATGATTGATTGTGTATCTGAATGATTGATTGTGTAGTTGAATGATTGATTGTGTAGTTGAATGATTGATTGTGTATCTGAATGATTGATTGTATAGTTGAATGATTGATTGTGTATCTGAATGATTGATTGTGTAGTTGAATGATTGATTGTGTAGTTGAATGATTGATTGTGTATCTGAATGATTGATTGTGTAGTTGAATGATTGATTGTGTAGTTGAATGATTGATTGTGTATCTGAATGATTGATTGTGTAGTTGAATGATTGATTGTGTATCTGAATGATTGATTGTGTAGTTGAATGATTGATTGTGTAGTTGAATGATTGATTGTGTAGTTGAATGATTGATTGTGTATCTGAATGATTGATTGTGTATCTGAATTATTGATTGTGTAGCTGAATGATTGATTGTGTATCTGAATGATTGATTGTGTAGTTGAATGATTGATTGTGTAGTTGAATGATTGATTGTTTAGCTGAATGATTGATTGTGTAGTTGAATGATTGATTGTGTAGTTGAATGATTGATTGTGTATCTGAATGATTGATTGTGTAGTTGAATGATTGATTGTGTAGTTGAATGATTGATTGTGTAGTTGAATGATTGATTGTGTATCTGAATGATTGATTGTGTAGTTGAATGATTGATTGTGTATCTGAATGATTGATTGTGTATCTGAATGATTGATTGTGTAGTTGAATGATTGATTGTGTAGTTGAATGATTGATTGTGTAGTTGAATGATTGATTGTGTAGTTGAATGATTGATTGTGTATCTGAATGATTGATTGTGTAGTTGAATGATTGATTGTGTAGTTGAATGATTGATTGTGTAGTTGAATGATTGATTGTGTAGTTGAATGATTGATTGTGTAGTTGAATGATTGATTGTGTAGTTGAATGATTGATGGTGTATCTTAATGATTGATTGTGTAGTTGAATGATTGATTGTGTAGTTGAATGATTGATTGTGTAGTTGAATGATTGATTGTGTATCTGAATTATTGATTGTGTATCTGAATGATTGATTGTGTATCTGAATGATTGATTGTGTATCTGAATGATTGATTGTGTAGTTGAATGATTGATTGTGTAGTTGAATGATTGATTGTGTAGTTGAATGATTGATTGTGTAGTTGAATGATTGATTGTGTATCTGAATGATTGATTGTGTAGTTGAATGATTGATTGTGTAGTTGAATGATTGATTGTGTAGTTGAATGATTGATTGTGTAGTTGAATGATTGATTGTGTATCTTAATGATTGATTGTGTAGTTGAATGATTGATTGTGTAGTTGAATGATTGATTGTGTAGTTGAATGATTGATTGTGTATCTGAATGATTGGTTGTGTAGTTGAATGATTGATTGTGTAGTTGAATGATTGATTGTGTATCTGAATGATTGATTGTGTAGTTGAATGATTGATTGTGTAGTTGAATGATTGATTGTGTATCTGAATGATTGGTTGTGTAGTTGAATGATTGATTGTGTAGTTGAATGATTGATTGTGTAGTTGAATGATTGATTGTGTAGTTGAATGATTGATTGTGTATCTGAATGATTGGTTGTGTAGTTGAATGATTGATTGTGTAGTTGAATGATTGATTGTGTATCTGAATGATTGATTGTGTAGTTGAATGATTGATTGTGTAGTTGAATGATTGATTGTTTAGCTGAATGATTGATTGTGTAGTTGAATGATTGATTGTGTAGTTGAATGATTGATTGTGTATCTGAATGATTGATTGTGTAGTTGAATGATTGATTGTGTAGTTGAATGATTGATTGTGTAGTTGAATGATTGATTGTGTAGTTGAATGATTGATTGTGTATCTGAATGATTGATTGTGTAGTTGAATGATTGATTGTGTAGTTGAATGATTGATTGTGTAGTTGAATGATTGATTGTGTAGTTGAATGATTGATTGTGTATCTTAATGATTGATTGTGTAGTTGAATGATTGATTGTGTAGTTGAATGATTGATTGTGTAGTTGAATGATTGATTGTGTATCTGAATGATTGGTTGTGTAGTTGAATGATTGATTGTGTAGTTGAATGATTGATTGTGTATCTGAATGATTGATTGTGTAGTTGAATGATTGATTGTGTAGTTGAATGATTGATTGTGTATCTGAATGATTGGTTGTGTAGTTGAATGATTGGTTGTGTAGTTGAATGATTGATTGTGTATCTGAATGATTGATTGTGTAGTTGAATGATTGATTGTGTAGTTGAATGATTGATTGTGTATCTGAATGATTGGTTGTGTAGTTGAATGATTGATTGTGTAGTTGAATGATTGATTGTGTAGTTGAATGATTGATTGTAACATCTACGTAACATTGCAGAGATCAGGCATATCTTGCCTCAAAACGATGCAGAGAAACTAGTCCATGCATTTGTTACTTCTAGGCTGGATTATTGTAACTCTTTATCATCAGGGAGTACCAAGAAGTCAGTCAAGTCGCTTCAGCTGATTCAAAATGCTGCAGCTCGTGTACTAACCAGAGTTAGGAGAAGGGACCACGTGACTCCTGTTCTGGCTGCCTTACACTGGCTCCCTATAGAACACAGGATAGCATTTAAAGTTCTTCTTCTCGCCTACAAAGCCCTTAATGGGCAGGCGCCATCTTACCTTAAAGAACTCATTATACCCTGCTGGCCTACTAGGGCATTGCGTTCCAAGAATGCAGGGTTGTTGGTTGTTCCTAGAGTCTCTAAAAGTACAATGGGAGCCAGAGCCTTTTCTTATCAAGCTCCACATTTGTGGAATCAGCTTCCAGTTTGTGTTCGGGCGGCAGACACCCTATCCGTTTCTAAGAGTGCGCTGAAGACCTTCCTTTTTGATAAAGCTTATAGTTAGGGCTGATTAGATTCAGCCCCTAGTTTTGCTGATATAGGCTTAGTTTGTCGGGGGACATCTTGCTTCTTCCTTCTCTCTGTCTGTACCCGTGTCCTCTCATGGGGACATCTTACTTCTTCCTTCTCTCTGTCTATACCTGTGTCCTCTCATGGGGACATCTTACTTCTTCCTTCTCTCTGTCTGTACCCGTGTCCTCTCATGGGGACATCTTACTTCTTCCTTCTCTCTGTCTGTACCTGTGTCCTCTCATGGGGACATCTTCCTTCTTCCTTCTCTCTGTCTGTACCTGTGTCCTCTCATGTTCCCATTAACCCAGCTTCCCCAAATGTCTTTCTTTTGGCGTCTATATACGCCGGGATCCGGAGTCATGGATGATCCTGCGGTCCTGTGTCCTGGATCGCGAGCCCTGGATCTTGAGTCGTGGCTGTGGTCCTGGATCATCGGTCCTGGATGGATATCCTCGTGGATTCATCTTCCTATTATACACACATGCATTTCCAAACACCTGGACTACCTATGTTGCAAATGTATTATCTTTTCAATTTACACACGGCATCTATTGCAGTCTGTCCGTCCTGGAGAGGATCCTCCTCTGCTGCTCTCCTGAGGTTTCTCCATGTTCCCTTTAAACTGGGTTTTCTCTGGAAGTTTTTCCTTGTACGATGTGAGGGTCTAAGGACAGAGGGTCTGAGGACAGAGGGTCTGAGGACAGAGGGTCTGAGGACAGAGGGTCTGAGGACAGAGGGTGCCGTATTGTCATACTGATATTCTGTACACACTGTGAAGACCACTGAGACAAATGTAACATTTGTGATATTGGGCTATAAATAAACATTGATTGATTGATTGATTGATTGATTGATTGATTGTGTAGTTGAATGATTGATTGTGTAGTTGAATGCTTGATTGTGTAGTTGAATGATTGATTGTGTAGTTGAATGATTGATTGTGTAGTTGAATGATTGATTGTGTAGTTGAATGATTGATTGTGTATCTGAATGATTGATTGTGTAGTTGAATGATTGATTGTGTATCTGAATGATTGATTGTGTAGTTGAATGATTGATTGTGTATCTGAATGATTGATTGTGTAGTTGAATGATTGATTGTGTATCTTAATGATTGATTGTGTAGTTGAATGATTGATTGTGTATCTGAATGATTGATTGTGTATCTGAATGATTGATTGTGTAGTTGAATGATTGATTGTGTATCTGAATGTTTGATTGTGTAGTTGAATGATTGATTGTGTAGTTGAATGATTGATTGTGTATCTGAATGATTGATTGTGTAGTTGAATGATTGATTGTGTATCTGAATGATTGATTGTGTAGTTGAATGATTGATTGTGTAGTTGAATGATTGATTGTGTAGTTGAATGATTGATTGTGTAGTTGAATGATTGATTGTGTATCTGAATGATTGATTGTGTAGTTGAATGATTGATTGTGTATCTGAATGTTTGATTGTGTAGTTGAATGATTGATTGTGTAGTTGAATGATTGATTGTGTATCTGAATGATTGATTGTGTAGTTGAATGATTGATTGTGTATCTTAATGATTGATTGTGTAGTTGAATGATTGATTGTGTAGTTGAATGATTGATTGTGTATCTGAATGATTGATTGTGTATCTGAATGATTGATTGTGTAGTTGAATGATTGATTGTGTATCTTAATGATTGATTGTGTAGTTGAATGATTGATTGTGTATCTGAATGTTTGATTGTGTAGTTGAATGATTGATTGTGTAGTTGAATGATTGATTGTGTATCTGAATGATTGATTGTGTAGTTGAATGATTGATTGTGTATCTGAATGATTGATTGTGTAGTTGAATGATTGATTGTGTAGTTGAATGATTGATTGTGTAGTTGAATGATTGATTGTGTAGTTGAATGATTGATTGTGTAGTTGAATGATTGATTGTGTAGTTGAATGATTGATTGTGTATCTGAATGATTGATTGTGTAGTTGAATGATTGATTGTGTAGTTGAATGATTGATTGTGTAGTTGAATGATTGATGGTGTATCTTAATGATTGATTGTGTAGTTGAATGATTGATTGTGTAGTTGAATGATTGATTGTGTATCTGAATTATTGATTGTGTATCTGAATGATTGATTGTGTATCTGAATGATTGATTGTGTATCTGAATGATTGATTGTGTAGTTGAATGATTGATTGTGTAGTTGAATGATTGATTGTGTAGTTGAATGATTGATTGTGTATCTGAATGATTGATTGTGTAGTTGAATGATTGATTGTGTAGTTGAATGATTGATTGTGTAGTTGAATGATTGATTGTGTAGTTGAATGATTGATTGTGTAGTTGAATGATTGATTGTGTATCTTAATGATTGATTGTGTAGTTGAATGATTGATTGTGTAGTTGAATGATTGATTGTGTAGTTGAATGATTGATTGTGTATCTGAATGATTGGTTGTGTAGTTGAATGATTGATTGTGTAGTTGAATGATTGATTGTGTATCTGAATGATTGATTGTGTAGTTGAATGATTGATTGTGTAGTTGAATGATTGATTGTGTATCTGAATGATTGGTTGTGTAGTTGAATGATTGATTGTGTAGTTGAATGATTGATTGTGTAGTTGAATGATTGATTGTGTAGTTGAATGATTGATTGTGTATCTGAATGATTGGTTGTGTAGTTGAATGATTGATTGTGTAGTTGAATGATTGATTGTGTATCTGAATGATTGATTGTGTAGTTGAATGATTGATTGTGTAGTTGAATGATTGATTGTTTAGCTGAATGATTGATTGTGTAGTTGAATGATTGATTGTGTAGTTGAATGATTGATTGTGTATCTGAATGATTGATTGTGTAGTTGAATGATTGATTGTGTAGTTGAATGATTGATTGTGTAGTTGAATGATTGATTGTGTAGTTGAATGATTGATTGTGTATCTGAATGATTGATTGTGTAGTTGAATGATTGATTGTGTAGTTGAATGATTGATTGTGTAGTTGAATGATTGATTGTGTAGTTGAATGATTGATTGTGTATCTTAATGATTGATTGTGTAGTTGAATGATTGATTGTGTAGTTGAATGATTGATTGTGTAGTTGAATGATTGATTGTGTATCTGAATGATTGATTGTGTAGTTGAATGATTGATTGTGTAGTTGAATGATTGATTGTGTATCTGAATGATTGATTGTGTAGTTGAATGATTGATTGTGTAGTTGAATGATTGATTGTGTATCTGAATGATTGGTTGTGTAGTTGAATGATTGGTTGTGTAGTTGAATGATTGATTGTGTATCTGAATGATTGATTGTGTAGTTGAATGATTGATTGTGTAGTTGAATGATTGATTGTGTATCTGAATGATTGGTTGTGTAGTTGAATGATTGATTGTGTAGTTGAATGATTGATTGTGTAGTTGAATGATTGATTGTAACATCTACGTAACATTGCAGAGATCAGGCATATCTTGCCTCAAAACGATGCAGAGAAACTAGTCCATGCATTTGTTACTTCTAGGCTGGATTATTGTAACTCTTTATCATCAGGGAGTACCAAGAAGTCAGTCAAGTGGCTTCAGCTGATTCAAAATGCTGCAGCTCGTGTACTAACCAGAGTTAGGAGAAGGGACCACATGACTCCTGTTCTGGCTGCCTTACACTGGCTCCCTATAGAACACAGGATAGCATTTAAAGTTCTTCTTCTCGCCTACAAAGCCCTTAATGGGCAGGCGCCATCTTACCTTAAAGAACTCATTATACCCTACTGGCCTACTAGGGCATTGCGTTCCAAGAATGCAGGGTTGTTGGTTGTTCCTAGAGTCTCTAAAAGTACAATGGGAGCCAGAGCCTTTTCTTATCAAGCTCCACATTTGTGGAATCAGCTTCCAGTTTGTGTTCGGGCGGCAGACACCCTATCCGTTTCTAAGAGTGCGCTGAAGACCTTCCTTTTTGATAAAGCTTATAGTTAGGGCTGATTAGATTCAGCCCCTAGTTTTGCTGATATAGGCTTAGTTTGTCGGGGGACATCTTGCTTCTTCCTTCTCTCTGTCTGTACCCGTGTCCTCTCATGGGGACATCTTACTTCTTCCTTCTCTCTGTCTATACCTGTGTCCTCTCATGGGGACATCTTACTTCTTCCTTCTCTCTGTCTGTACCCGTGTCCTCTCATGGGGACATCTTACTTCTTCCTTCTCTCTGTCTGTACCTGTGTCCTCTCATGGGGACATCTTCCTTCTTCCTTCTCTCTGTCTGTACCCGTGTACACTCATGTTCCGATTAACCCAGCTTCCCCAAATGTCTTTCTTTTTGGTGTCTCTATACGCCGGGATCCGGAGTCATGGATGATCCTGCGGTCCTGTGTCCTGGATCGCGAGCCCTGGATCTTGAGTCGTGGCTGTGGTCCTGGATCATCGGTCCTGATGGATATCCTCGTGGATTCATCTTCCTCTTATACACACATGCATTTCCAAACACCTGGACTACCTATGTTGCAAATGTATTATCTTTTCAATTTACACACGGCATCTATTGCAGTCTGTCCGTCCTGGAGAGGATCCTCCTCTGCTGCTCTCCCTGAGGTTTCTCCATGTTCCCTTTAAACTGGGTTTTCTCTGGAAGTTTTTCCTTGTACGATGTGAGGGTCTAAGGACAGAGGGTCTGAGGACAGAGGGTCTGAGGACAGAGGGTCTAAGGACAGAGGGTCTGAGGACAGAGGGTCTGAGGACAGAGGGTCTAAGGACAGAGGGTGCCGTATTGTCATACTGATATTCTGTACACACTGTGAAGACCACTGAGACAAATGTAACATTTGTGATATTGGGCTATATAAATAAACATTGATTGATTGATTGATTGATTGATTGATTGATTGATTGTGTATCTGAATGATTGATTGTGTAGTTGAATGATTGATTGTGTAGTTGAATGATTGATTGTGTATCTGAATGATTGATTGTGTAGTTGAATGCTTGATTGTGTAGTTGAATGATTGATTGTGTAGTTGAATGATTGATTGTGTAGTTGAATGATTGATTGTGTATCTGAATGATTGATTGTGTAGTTGAATGATTGATTGTGTATCTGAATATTTGATTGTGTAGTTGAATGATTGATTGTGTAGTTGAATGATTGATTGTGTATCTGAATGATTGATTGTGTAGTTGAATGATTGATTGTGTATCTTAATGATTGATTGTGTAGTTGAATGATTGATTGTGTAGTTGAATGATTGATTGTGTATCTGAATGATTGATTGTGTATCTGAATGATTGATTGTGTATCTGAATGTTTGATTGTGTAGTTGAATGATTGATTGTGTAGTTGAATGATTGATTGTGTATCTGAATGATTGATTGTGTAGTTGAATGATTGATTGTGTAGTTGAATGATTGATTGTGTATCTGAATGATTGATTGTGTAGTTGAATGATTGATTGTGTAGTTGAATGATTGATTGTGTATCTGAATGATTGATTGTGTAGTTGAATGATTGATTGTGTAGTTGAATGATTGATTGTGTAGTTGAATGATTGATTGTGTATCTGAATGATTGATTGTGTAGTTGAATGATTGATTGTGTATCTGAATGTTTGATTGTGTAGTTGAATGATTGATTGTGTAGTTGAATGATTGATTGTGTATCTGAATGATTGATTGTGTAGTTGAATGATTGATTGTGTATCTTAATGATTGATTGTGTAGTTGAATGATTGATTGTGTAGTTGAATGATTGATTGTGTATCTGAATGATTGATTGTGTATCTGAATGATTGATTGTGTATCTGAATGTTTGATTGTGTAGTTGAATGATTGATTGTGTAGTTGAATGATTGATTGTGTATCTGAATGATTGATTGTGTAGTTGAATGATTGATTGTGTAGTTGAATGATTGATTGTGTATCTGAATGATTGATTGTGTAGTTGAATGATTGATTGTGTAGTTGAATGATTGATTGTGTATCTGAATGATTGATTGTGTAGTTGAATGATTGATTGTGTATCTTAATGATTGATTGTGTATCTTAATGATTGATTGTGTAGTTGAATGATTGATTGTGTAGTTGAATGATTGATTGTGTAGTTGAATGCTTGATTGTGTAGTTGAATGATTGATTGTGTATCTGAATGATTGATTGTGTAGTTGAATGATTGATTGTGTATCTGAATGATTGATTGTGTAGTTGAATGATTGATTGTGTAGTTGAATGATTGATTGTGTATCTGAATGATTGATTGTGTAGTTGAATGATTGATTGTGTAGTTGAATGATTGATTGTGTAGTTGAATGATTGATTGTGTATCTGAATGATTGATTGTGTAGTTGAATGATTGATTGTGTAGTTGAATGATTTAGTTGAATGATTGATTGTGTAGTTGAATGATTGATTGTGTAGTTGAATGATTGATTGTGTATCTTAATGATTGATTGTGTAGTTGAATGATTGATTGTGTAGTTGAATGATTGATTGTGTATCTGAATGATTGATTGTGTATCTGAATGATTGATTGTGTAGTTGAATGATTAATTGTGTAGTTGAATGATTGATTGTGTATCTGAATGATTGATTGTGTAGTTGAATGATTGATTGTGTAGTTGAATGATTGATTGTGTAGTTGAATGATTGATTGTGTAGTTGAATGATTGATTGTGTATCTGAATGATTGATTGTGTAGTTGAATGATTGATTGTGTATCTGAATGATTGATTGTGTAGTTGAATGATTGATTGTGTATCTGAATGATTGATTGTGTAGTTGAATGATTGATTGTGTAGTTGAATGATTGATTGTGTATCTGAATGATTGATTGTGTAGTTGAATGATTGATTGTGTAGTTGAATGATTGATTGTGTATCTGAATGATTGATTGATTGTGTAGTTGAATGATTGATTGTGTAGTTGAATGATTGATTGTGTATCTGAATGATTGATTGTGTAGTTGAATGATTGATTGTGTAGTTGAATGATTGATTGTGTATCTGAATGATTGATTGTGTAGTTGAATGATTGATTGTGTATCTGAATGATTGATTGTGTAGTTGAATGATTGATTGTGTATCTGAATGATTGATTGTGTAGTTGAATGATTGATTGTGTAGTTGAATGATTTATTGTGTAGTTGAATGATTGATTGTGTATCTGAATGATTGATTGTGTAGTTGAATGATTGATTGTGTATCTGAATGATTGATTGTGTATCTGAATGATTGATTGTGTAGTTGAATGATTGATTGTGTAGTTGAATGATTGATTGTGTAGTTGAATGATTGATTGTGTATCTGAATGATTGATTGTGTAGTTGAATGATTGATTGTGTAGTTGAATGATTGATTGTGTAGTTGAATGATTGATTGTGTATCTGAATGATTGATTGTGTATCTGAATGATTGATTGTGTAGTTGAATGATTGATTGTGTAGTTGAATGATTGATTGTGTATCTGAATGATTGATTGTGTAGTTGAATGATTGATTGTGTAGTTGAATGATTGATTGTGTATCTGAATGATTGATTGTGTAGTTGAATGATTGATTGTGTAGTTGAATGATTGATTGTGTAGTTGAATGATTGATTGTGTATCTTAATGATTGATTGTGTAGTTGAATGATTGCTTGTGTATCTGAATGATTGCTTGTGTATCTGAATGATTGATTGTGTAGTTGAATGATTGATTGTGTAGTTGAATGATTGATTGTGTAGTTGAATGATTGATTGTGTAGTTGAATGATTGATTGTGTATCTGAATGATTGATTGTGTAGTTGAATGATTGATTGTGTATCTGAATGATTGATTGTGTAGTTGAATGATTGATTGTGTAGTTGAATGATTGATTGTGTAGTTGAATGATTGATTGTGTATCTGAATGATTGATTGTGTAGTTGAATGATTGATTGTGTAGTTGAATGATTGATTGTGTATCTGAATGATTGATTGTGTAGTTGAATGATTGATTGTGTAGTTGAATGATTGATTGTGTAGTTAAATGATTGATTGTGTATCTTAATGATTGATTGTGTAGTTGAATGATTGATTGTGTAGTTGAATGATTGATTGTGTATCTGAATGATTGATTGTGTATCTGAATGATTGATTGTGTAGTTGAATGATTGATTGTGTAGTTGAATGATTGATTGTGTAGTTGAATGATTGATTGTGTATCTGAATGATTGATTGTGTAGTTGAATGATTGATTGTGTATCTGAATGATTGATTGTGTAGTTGAATGATTGATTGTGTAGTTGAATGATTGATTGTGTAGTTGAATGATTGATTGTGTATCTGAATGATTGATTGTGTATCTGAATGATTGATTGTGTAGTTGAATGATTGATTGTGTAGTTGAATGATTGATTGTGTAGTTGAATGATTGATTGTGTATCTGAATGATTGATTGTGTATCTGAATGATTGATTGTGTATCTGAATGATTGATTGTGTAGTTGAATGATTGATTGTGTAGTTGAATGATTGATTGTGTATCTGAATGATTGATTGTGTAGTTGAATGATTGTGTATTATAATCACCTCGCTGCGCTCCACCAGGCGGCCCGGAGGGAGAGACGAGTGGTTAATTTTGGCGATTTTCTGCAGCGTCTCCAACGCCGCCTGAACGTTTCCTGCTGACACGTTATAACGAGCAGACTCCGGGATGAACTGAGAGACAGACAGGTGAGGGACAGGTGAGGGACGGACAGGTGAGGGACGTTCAGGTGAGGGACAGACAGGTGAGAGACAGACACGTGAGACACGTGAGAGACAGACAGGTGAGAGACGGACAGGTGAGACAGATGAGAGACAGGCGAGAGACAGAAAGGTGAGGGACAGACAGGTGAGAGACAGACCGTTGAGAGACAGACCGTTGAGAGACAGACAGGTGAGGGACAGACAGGTGAGGGACAGACAGGTGAGAGACAGACAGGTGAGAGACAGACAGGTGAGGGACAGACAGGTGAGAGACAGACAGGTGAGGGACAGACAGGTGAGGGACAGGTGAGAGACAGACAGGTGAGGGACAGACAGGTGAGGGACAGACAGGTGAGAGACAGACAGGTGATAGACAGACAGGTGAGGGACAGACAGGTGAGAGACAGACAGGTGAGGGACAGACAGGTGAGGGACAGGTGAGAGACGGACAGGTGAGGGACAGACAGGCGAGAGACAGATGAGAGACAGGTGAGAGACGGACAGGTGAGGGACAGACAGGTGAGGGACAGACAGGTGAGAGACAGACAGGTGAGAGACGGACAGGTGAGGGACAGACAGGTGAGAGACAGGTCAGGGACAGGTGAGACAGACAGGTGAGAGACAGACAGGCGAGAGACAGGTGAGAGACAGGTGAGAGACAGACAGGTGAGGGACAGACAGGTGAGGGACAGACAGGTGAGAGACAGGTGAGAAACAGACAGGTGAGGGACAGACAGGTGAGAGACAGGTGAGAAACAGACAGGTGAGGGACAGACAGGTGAGAGACAGGTGAGAAACAGACAGGTGAGGGACAGACAGGTGAGAGACAGACAGGTGAGGGACAGACAGGTGAGGGACAGGTGAGAGACGGACAGGTGAGGGACAGACAGGTGAGGGACAGTTGAGAGACAGACAGGTACAGGTGTGTCTCACCTTGAAGAGGAAGAGCAGGATGACGCTCGGGGTCACAGAGAGACGGATCATCCACCTCCAACCGAACGAGGGAACCACGAGCATCCCCAACACGATGATGAGCATGGACCCTATCATCCAGAACACCTGAGAACAGAGAGCATCATGGGAGATCACCTGAGATCACCTGAGAACAGAGAGCATCATGGGAGAACACCTGAGATCACCTGAGAACAGAGAGCATCATGGGAGAACACCTGAGAACAGAGCATCAAGGGAGATATCCTGACTGACAGAGAGCATGCTGGGAAATGTAGTCATTCAAAGTAAATCGGACTCACGGAGGCCAGAGGCAGCAGGATGGCTCGGTATTTAGCCGGGATGAACTCTGTCTTCAACACGAAGCTGCAACACACAACACGTTATCTGAGTGTGTGTGTGTGTGTGTGTGTGTGTGTGCGCGTGCGTGCGTGCGTGTGTGGTGTGTTTGTGTGCGTGTGTATGCGTGTGTGGGTGTGTGTGTGGTGTGTGTGTGTGTGTGTGTGAGTGTGTGTATGTGGTGTGTGTGTGTGTGTGTGTGTGTGTGTGTGTGTGTGTGTGTGTGGTGTGAGTGTGCGTATGTGGTGTGTGTGTGTGGTGAGAGTGTGGTGTGAGTGTGCGTATGTGGTGTGTGTGTGAATGTGTGTGTATGTGTGGTGAGTGTGTGTGTGTGTGTGTGTGTGTGTGGTGTGTGTGTGTGTGGTGTGTGTGTGTGTGTGTGTGTGTGTGTGTGTGTGTGGTGTGTTCACTGACCCCTGGGACACTCCAGCCACACCACAGCCCACCATGCTGCGCAGGAAGATGAACCAGCCGTACGACGGGGCGAAGGAGGTGAGCAGCGAGAAGTACGCGCTCCACACGAAGCCCCCGAACACAACCTGAACACACACAGTATGTTACATGTAGTACTCGTAATACTACCTGTAGTACTCTACCTGTAGAACTCGTAATACTACCTGTAGTACTCTACCTGTAGAACTCGTAATACTACCTGTAGTACTCTACCTGTAGAACTCGTAATACTACCTGTAGTAACACAGTACTATATGTATATTATAACAGGACTGACCTTCCAGCGGCCGTACCTGTCGGCCAGGTAACCACTCAGAATGCCGCACACCATGAAGCCCAGGAACACCATCTGAGAGGAAGCGTGGTTATTAACATAGAGATCAATACATACTTTAAATGAATAAATACTTTAAATCAATAAATACACTTTAAATCAATAAATACACTTTAAATAATAAATACACTTTAAATCAATAAATACACTTTAAATCAATAAATACACTTTAAATCAATAAATACACTTTAAATAATAAATACACTTTAAATCAATAAATACACTTTAAATCAATAAATACTTTAAATCAATAAATACACTTTAAATCAATAAATACACTTTAAATAATAAATACACTTTAAATCAATAAATACACTTTAAATCAATAAATACACTTTAAATCAATAAATACTTTAAATCAATAAATACTTTAAATCAATAAATACACTTTAAATCAATAAATACACTTTAAAACAATAAATACTTTAAATCAATAAATACTTTAAATCAATAAATACACTTTAAATCAATAAATACTTTAAATCAATAAATACTTTAAATCAATAAATACACTTTAAATCAATAAATACACTTTAAATCAATAAATACACTTTAAATAATAAATACACTTTAAATCAATAAATACACTTTAAATAAAAAATACACTTTAAATCAATAAATACACTTTAAATAATAAATACACTTTAAATAATAAATACACTTTAAATCAATAAATACACTTTAAATCAATAAATACACTTTAAATAAAAAATACACTTTAAATCAATAAATACACTTTAAATAATAAATACACTTTAAATCAATAAATACACTTTAAATCAATAAATACACTTTAAATCAATAAATACTTTAAATCAATAAATACACTTTAAAACAATAAATACTTTAAATCAATAAATACTTTAAATCAATAAATACACTTTAAATAATAAATACACTTTAAATCAATAAATACACTTTAAATCAATAAATACACTTTAAATCAATAAATACTTTAAATCAATAAATACACTTTAAATCAATAAATACACTTTAAAACAATAAATACTTTAAATCAATAAATACTTTAAATCAATAAATACACTTTAAATCAATAAATACTTTAAATCAATAAATACACTTTAAATCAATAAATACACTTTAAATAATAAATACACTTTAAATCAATAAATACACTTTAAATCAATAAATACTTTAAATCAATAAATACACTTTAAATCAATAAATACACTTTAAATAATAAATACACTTTAAATCAATAAATACACTTTAAATCAATAAATACACTTTAAATCAATAAATACTTTAAATCAATAAATACTTTAAATCAATAAATACACTTTAAAACAATAAATACTTTAAATCAATAAATACTTTAAATCAATAAATACACTTTAAATCAATAAATACTTTAAATCAATAAATACTTTAAATCAATAAATACACTTTAAATCAATAAATACACTTTAAATAATAAATACACTTTAAATCAATAAATACACTTTAAATCAATAAATACACTTTAAAATAAAAAATACACTTTAAATCAATAAATACACTTTAAATAATAAATACACTTTAAATCAATAAATACACTTTAAATCAATAAATACTTTAAATCAATAAATACACTTTAAATCAATAAATACACTTTAAATCAATAAATACTTTAAATCAATAAATACTTTAAATCAATAAATACACTTTAAATAATAAATACACTTTAAATCAATAAATACACTTTAAATCAATAAATACACTTTAAATAAAAAATACACTTTAAATCAATAAATACTTTAAATCAATAAATACACTTTAAATCAATAAATACACTTTAAATCAATAAATACTTTAAATCAATAAACACTTAAAATCAATAAACACTTTAAATCAATAAATACACTTTAAATCAATAAATACTTTAAATCAATAAATACTTTAAATCAATAAATACACTTTAAATAATAAATACACTTTAAATCAATAAATACACTTTAAATCAATAAACACTTTAAATCAATAAACACTTTAAATCAATAAATACTTTAAATTAATAAACACTTTAAATCAATAAATACTTTAAATCAATAAATACACTTTAAATCAATAAATACACTTTAAATCAATAAATACTTTAAATCAATAAACACTTTAAATCAATAAACACTTTAAATTAATAAACAC
The DNA here is from genome assembly GCF_902827115.2 of Pseudochaenichthys georgianus. Classification (NCBI taxonomy): domain Eukaryota; kingdom Metazoa; phylum Chordata; class Actinopteri; order Perciformes; family Channichthyidae; genus Pseudochaenichthys; species Pseudochaenichthys georgianus. The sequence continues at coordinate 55,678 of NW_027263223.1, forward strand.
TTTAAATCAATAAATACTTTAAATCAATAAATACACTTTAAATCAATAAATACTTTAAATCAATAAATACTTTAAATCAATAAATACACTTTAAATAAAAAATACACTTTAAATCAATAAATACACTTTAAATCAATAAATACACTTTAAATCAATACATACTTTAAATCAATAAATACTTTAAATCAATAAATACACTTTAAATAAAAAATACACTTTAAATCAATAAATACACTTTAAATCAATAAATACACTTTAAATTAATAAACACTTTAAATCAATAAATACACTTTAAAACAATAAATACTTTAAATCAATAAATACTTTAAATCAATAAATACACTTTAAATCAATAAATACTTTAAATCAATAAATACACTTTAAATCAATAAATACACTTTAAATCAATAAATACTTTAAATCAATAAATACTTTAAATCAATAAATACACTTTAAATCAATAAATACACTTTAAATCAATAAATACACTTTAAATAATAAATACACTTTAAATCAATAAATACACTTTAAATCAATAAATACACTTTAAATAAAAAATACACTTTAAATCAATAAATACACTTTAAATAATAAATACACTTTAAATCAATAAATACACTTTAAATCAATAAATACTTTAAATCAATAAATACACTTTAAATCAATAAATACACTTTAAATCAATAAATACTTTAAATCAATAAACACTTTAAATCAATAAACACTTTAAATCAATAAATACTTTAAATTAATAAACACTTTAAATCAATAAATACTTTAAATCAATAAATACACTTTAAATCAATAAATACACTTTAAATCAATAAATACTTTAAATCAATAAACACTTTAAATCAATAAACACTTTAAATTAATAAACACTTTAAATCAATAAATACTTTAAATCAATAAACACTTTAAATTAATAAACACTTTAAATCAATAAATACTTTAAATCAATAAATACTTTAAATCAATAAACACTTTAAATAAAAAATACACTTTAAATCAATAAATACACTTTAAATCAATAAATACACTTTAAATCAATAAATACTTTAAATCAATAAATACTTTAAATCAATAAATACACTTTAAATAAAAAATACACTTTAAATCAATAAATACACTTTAAATCAATAAATACACTTTAAATTAATAAACACTTTAAATCAATAAATACACTTTAAAACAATAAATACTTTAAATCAATAAATACTTTAAATCAATAAATACACTTTAAATCAATAAATACTTTAAATCAATAAATACACTTTAAATCAATAAATACACTTTAAATCAATAAATACTTTAAATCAATAAATACTTTAAATCAATAAATACACTTTAAATCAATAAATACACTTTAAATAATAAATACACTTTAAATCAATAAATACACTTTAAATCAATAAATACACTTTAAATAAAAAATACACTTTAAATGAATAAATACACTTTAAATAATAAATACACTTTAAATCAATAAATACACTTTAAATCAATAAATACACTTTAAATCAATAAATACTTTAAATCAATAAACACTTTAAATCAATAAACACTTTAAATCAATAAATACTTTAAATTAATAAACACTTTAAATCAATAAATACTTTAAATCAATAAATACACTTTAAATCAATAAATACACTTTAAATCAATAAATACTTTAAATCAATAAACACTTTAAATCAATAAACACTTTAAATTAATAAACACTTTAAATCAATAAATACACTTTAAATCAATAAATACTTTAAATCAATAAATACACTTTAAATCAATAAATACACTTTAAATCAATAAATACTTTAAATCAATAAACACTTTAAATCAATAAACACTTTAAATCAATAAATACTTTAAATTAATAAACACTTTAAATCAATAAATACTTTAAATCAATAAATACACTTTAAATCAATAAATACACTTTAAATCAATAAACACTTTAAATCAATAAATACTTTAAATCAATAAATACTTTAAATCAATAAATACACTTTAAATCAATAAATACTTTAAATCAATAAATACTTTAAATCAATAAATACACTTTAAATCAATCAGTAGAGACTCACGGTGGAGACGAGGGCGACCTGCCAGTCCTGAAGACGCCACTCACAGCGAATCTCTGGAGAAACGACAGCGAGCAGCATGATCTCCATCGCCTCAATGATCTATACGTCACACACACACACAGAGACACACACAAGAGACACACACAGAGACACACACAGAGACACACACAGAGACACACACAGAGACACACACAGGAGACACACACAAGAGACACACACAGAGACACACACAAGAGACACACACAGAGACACAGAGAGACACACACAGAGACACACACAGAGACACACACAGAGACACACACAGGAGACACACACAGAGACACACACAGAGACACATAGAGACACACACAGAGACACACACATCTCAGAGTCACTATAATCTACTTAGTAAACATTAATGTTGTAATCTCAGAGTCTCGATGCTGCTCACGTTGGCGCTCCCCATGATGAGGAACAGCAGGATGTGGAAACGGCCGAAGCCGATAAACTCCACCGCGTCCTCGACAGTGAACGTCTCGTCTGCGGACCACAGTTTATTATTTACTGAAATCTAATAATAATAATTAATTATAAGAATAAACAAAGTCAGACTTGGAGAAGGCGTATGACCGAGTTCCCAGGGAGGTGCTGTGGGAGGTGCTGCGAGAGGTGCTGCGAGAAGTGCTGTGAGAGGTGCTGTGGGAGGTGCTGGGGGAGGTGCTGTGGGAGGTGCTGGGGGAGGTGCTGCGGGAGGTGCTGCGGGAGGTGCTGAGGGAGGTGCTGTGGAAGGTGCTGCGGGAGTATGGGGGGAGGTGCTGCGAGAGGTGCTGGGGGAGGTGCTGCGGGAGGTGCTGGGGGAGGTGCTGCGGGAGGTGCTGTGGGAGGTGCTGTGGGAGGTGCTGTGGGAGGTGCTGCGGGAGTATGGGGGGAGGTGCTGCGAGAGGTGCTGCGGGAGGTGCTGGGGGAGGTGCTGTGGGAGGTGCTGGGGGAGGTGCTGGGGGAGGTGCTGTGGGAGGTGCTGCGGGAGGTGCTGCGGGAGGTGCTGTGGGAGGTGCTGTGGGAGGTGCTGTGGGAGGTGCTGCGGGAGTATGGGGGGAGGGAGTCTCTGTGCTCCCAAAGCGAGAGCTGTGTCCGGGTCCTCGGCAGGAAGTCGGACCGATTTCCGGTGAGGGTTGGCCTCCGCCAGGGCTGCGCTTTGTCACCAATCCTGTTTGTAATATACATGGGTCGGGTTTGGAGGCGTAGTCGTGGGGGAGGGGGTCTGCAGTGTCGTGGGGGAGGGGGTCTGCAGTTCGGTGGACTAAGGATTGCACCACTGCTTTCTGCAGATGATGTGGTTCTGATGGCTTCATCGGTCTGCGACCTTCAGCACTCACTGGATCGGTTCACCACCGAGTGTGAAGCGGCTGGGATGAGGATCAGCACCTCCAGATCTGAGGCCATGGTTCTCAGCAGGAAACTGATGGACTGTCCACTCCAAGCAGGGAATGAGTCCTTACCCCAAGTGAAGGAGTTCAAGTATCTCGGGGTCTTGTTCTCGAGTGAGGGAACAATGGAGCGTGAGATGGGCCGGAGAGCCGGAGCAGCGGGAGCGGTACTGCGGTCGCTTTACCGCACCGTGTGACGAGAAGGGAGCTGAGCCAGAAGGCAGAGCTCTCTGTCTCCGGGCCGTTCCTACCCTCACCTACGGTCATGAAGGATGGGTCAGGACCCAGAGAACCAGGTCCAAGGATACAAGCGGTCGAGATGGGTTTCCTCCGCAAGGTGGCTGGCGTCTCCCTTAGGGATAAGGTGAGAAGTTCGTTCATCAGGGAGGGACTCGGAGTTGAGCCGCTCCTCCTTCGCGTCGAAAGGAGCCAGTTGAGGTGGTTCGGCACCTAGTTAGGATGCCACCTAGTTAGGATGCCACCTAGTTAGGATGCCACCTGGGCGCCTCCCTAGGGAGGTGTTCCAGGCACGTCCAGCTGGGAAGAGACTGAGGGGTAGACCAAGGACCAGGTGGAGGGACTATATCTCTTCTGGCCTGGGAGCGCCTCGGGACCCCCCAGTCAGAGCTGGTTGATGAGGGACAGGAACGTTGGGGCTCTCTGCTGGACCGAGACCCGACCACGGATAAGGGGAGAAGATGGAAAGTCAGACTCACCGTTGTTGTTGTTTCCTTTGCCCTGCGGCTTGTGTGCAGGTTTCTCCTGAAGCTCCATGTCCTGCAGCTGGATGGAGCTGACCAGCTGTGCTGCTGGATCCCCCATCCTACACACACACACACACACACACACACACACACACACACACACACACACACACACACACACACACACACACACACACACACACACACACACACCACACACACACACACACACACACACACACACACACACACACACACACACACCACACACACACACACACACACACACACACACACACACACACACACACACACACACACACACACACACACACACACACACACACACACACACACACACGACAGGAGGGACTCAGGTTTAACCAAACTCAGTTGATAAATCCATAGATTTAGTGAACATGTTTCTCAACAACAACAACAACAACAACAACACGACGCTGTAAAATCAGAAACTGACCAAACTGAACTAAATATTGAGATTGATGATATTATTTATGAAATGAAAGCGTCATCAGTCTGTCCCTGGGGCTAACCCTAACACAATGCTCGCCTTGAAACACGGTTTTCTCATAGCTTCAGTGAAACTGCTCCAAACGCCCCAAAACTTCACAGGTTTGATAACGATGCAGCCATCAACGCATCTAAGCGTAGTATGGGGTGTCATCAAATGCTGTTGCCATGGCGACAGACCACTCGCCATGAAACACGATGAGGCTGTAAGTCCAATCGACACGGTCCAGTCGTCCCCCAATCTTCACTTGTATATCACCGGTCCATGCCTCAACAGCTCTACGCCAAATCTGAGATCTCACCATATGCCGTATCCATGGAAACGCATCCCTCGCCATAAAACATGATGTCGCTATTAGTCCTATGAAAATGTTCAAAAAGTGCTCAAACTTCACATTTGTGCTAACAGTCCAGCCTTGAAGAAATCTACGGGACAGTTTTGAGATTTCTTCAAATGCCGTAGCCATGGCAACACAATGCTCGCCTTGCAACACGGTTTTCTCATAGCTTCAGTGAAACTGCTCCAAACGCCCCAAAACTTCACAGGTCTGGTAACGATGCAGCCATCAACGCATCTAAGCGTATTATGGGGTGTCATCAAATGCCGTTGCCATCAAGTTAGTTCAGAAGTTTGCAGTTCAAATATTCTGCTGCTTTTCCAAGCCTTTTCACTTTCTTCTCTCATCCCACATTCAAGCCCCCGTGTTCACGTTTCATCTCAAGTCTTCACTTTCTTCGTACACAGTACATTTCAGCATAGCAGTTTAGCGTCAGATTTTCAGCATAAAGCATTCCCACCCAAATCTTTATACCGTAGCTACATCAAAACATGATGAACATGAAAGCTGGCTGCTTTCCGCAAAGTCTGGGATATGTGGACGCACCGCCTGCCGATGCTGTTCAGCCCATTCAGCGACGTCTGGTGGATGAACAGCTCGTCCCCTTCAGAGGCAGCTTCAAGCAGCGCATGCCAAACAAGCCGGCCAAATACGGTACAAAGATTTGGGCAAACTGTGATGTAGAATCATCCTCCGCCTGGAGACTGCAGGTGTATACGGCCAAGCAGCTGGCCGTCGTCCTGAAGTCAACCAGGGGAGGAGGGTGGTCCTGGAGGTGACGGAGGGGCTCCAGGGACACATCGTTACCTGTGAGCAGCTGCTCAGGAGAAGGTAGGGTTAGCCTGAGCTTCCCGCGGTCCTCTCCTCCACGAAGACCCACCCACTGGTCCCTCACACCCCTCGACGGGCAGGAATGTGCTGCTTCTCAGCACGAAACACCGCAGTCCAGACCGACGAAATGAAGAGAAAGCCAGTCATAATCAAAGACTACAACCGATGCAAAGGAGGTGTCGACAACCTTGATAAGGCAGGCACACGTGTATTCTTACTCTTATGTTCTTTTCTGAAATATATGTAGGTTTTTTTCAAATGAGCATTTCCTATCAAATAATTAATATTTGCATCATGAGAGAAAATGCTTGGAATCATTTATTCAAATGGTTTTTGTTAGGTTGGAGCCGCAGGAGGAGAACCCATCGCTGGCCACTTGCCCCCAGGCCCGCCTTCACCTGCCACCAGGCCCTGGGGCTGATGGTTTTGTAGGCCCCCTATTTAAACAACAAATGAAAGTCATAGCCTCGGCAGGCTCTGTGACCGCACGTCTCCACCCTGCTCTGCGCGCCTGGTCCTCTCCTCCAGACGAGTGACGTATCGGGCCTCCCTCGTGTATCTGTCCGGTTGCCGTTGGCTCCCCTCCACGTAGCAAGTCCTCGTCGTCCTCTCATCTCCTCCAACATCCCTCCTGTCTGTTCTTCCTCTCCCGCTACTCCATCGCTATCAGAACCAGACGGCCTACTTGGCTCCGAGGCCCCGCGGCCGGCCCCGCGGCCTACAGGTTTAGAATCACCTGGAAGCTTCGGCTGCTTTGTGACAGCTGCTTGTCTCCAAACTCCTTTTCCCTCAACGACTTCCTTTCCCGAGCGCCACTCTCAAACTTTCTCTCCTAAACAACCTTCATCCGTCACTCAATCACTCGCAGTTTGAATAAGTCACATGTGAACCATATTCTCATTCTGATTGGCTGTTGAGTAGTGCCCACGGACTGTTACGGAGTCATCTCTGGAATCCATCGATCTGATTGGTTAGCGGAGCAAATGATCAAAATACTACGGAGGGAAGATATTTTCGTTTGGATTATTGGTCCGGGGGAAGCTCACGAGTGTGTGTGTGTGTGTGTGTGTGTGTGTGTGTGTGTGTGTGTGTGTGTGTGTGTATTTTTGAGTTTGTGTGTATTATGTTTGTTTCCCGGGGAAAACCCTCACGAGAAACACCGGCTGTTGTTATGCCTGCTGTGACGTCAAGTTACTCCGTTCTCCGCTTGTAATTATGCCGAAGCTTCAAAGCTGTATTTATCTTCTGAATTTGCCGAAACAAGTTTAATATTCTGAAAGCCAAGACTTTGTTTATTTGAAACCAGATGAAAACAAACTGTAACGGACCCTGCCGTGTTATCTATGATTACTATACGCTTACATTCATAATGTCAGCCGGAGGGAGGGGGGGCGAGAGCTGTCATCTTCCCTTTACAAGCTTCAAAAATGTATTTATCATGTGATTTTGGAAATAAAAGTTTCATATTCTGAAAGCCAAGACTTTGTTTATTTAAATGTTTTTTAAAAACATCCGAAATAAAAAACTTTTTTTTTTAAATTACATTTTTTTTAATTGGCTCATGATGGGCCCCTGATTTCCGTAGGCCCCTGGGCTTCAGCCCAGGTCAGCCCGTGCATTAAGGCGGCCCTGCTTGCCCCCTGCGTCCTGTGGACATCAGTCGAGCCGTCCGGGCAGCAGCACAAACCATACAGGATGATCTTGTATTATTCATTGTAGTCAGGCTGGAGTAGTTTTAAAAGATTGACTCTTTGAAAGTGGGAAAAGATATATATATATATATATATATAGATAGAATATATCATATTTGTATGGCAGTTTTTGTGAAGGTGGCATTTTATGGCCTTAGGAACAAATAAGTTTGTTTTTTAAGGGACTCTTAAGGGTTACATCCGGAGGAAACTTGAAATCAGTTTGCGGAGATAAAACGTGAGTTTTAAAGCTGAGTTCCGGTCACAAACTGAGATGTATGACCGCGAGGTATCCGGTAGATAAACACACTGACCGTAAACACTCTCACTTCCGATCCCGATCGATAACTCCCGCTGTTTCACGGACGTAGAGGTTTCGGTTGGACGTGTTTCTCGGTGCTTCGCGGGTTGTCCTCACACTGATACTGTCCTCGAGAGCCTCTTCTCATTCTGCGGGAACCTGTTCTTCTGCTGTTTACCTGCCAGGTAACCCGGAAGCGCCACGTCACTGAGGGGAGACTCCCCTCATGCTGGTGACGTCACGATGACTGATTGGAGCATCAGCTGTTAAAGTTTCTTAATTTACCTTTTAATGTTTACCTGTCTCTCAAAACATTGAAGGTTAAAGCATTATGTGTGATAACAAGATGCCCCCCCCCCCGGATCATTGTTTCTTTGGACAATAAGAACAGAAACATGAAGGAAAAGATGAAATGGATTGTGAAGTGAGGTTAATGAATAATCATTACATTTAAAATCTGCAGCTTCTTTAAACTGAAGCCCGAAAAGCTAAATCACTTTAAATACTAATATTAAGATTTCTTAATTGAATTTCTAATGTTTTACAGTTTCTTTAAAAACCCCAAGCAGTTATAAACATGTGTTATGACCACGTGACAACAAGACATCATGAATCAAAGATTATTACAGATTTGTTGTTGTTATTTTTACGTTATCAAAATATATATATGTGTTAAAGTAGATCCGTGCGTGCGTTCAGCCACACGGTGGCGCTGCTGCTTCATGTTCCTGTTGGTGTTCAACATTAACCTCTTTTTTACCACCAACACTTTTGAGTTGTTCTTAAGATTAGATCTAAGATAATAACTAGATAATAACATTTGAGACAATAATCATGAATTAAAGAAAACAATACATCTCTGGAATGTTGTTGTTACGATATCGAACAATAAATGTGCTAAATAACTCTAATCAATAATCATTAGAGAAAAGGGTGAAAAACATTTCAGACCTGATGTTTTGATGCAGCTTCTTTAAACGGAAGCACGAGAAGCTAAATAACTTAAAACAAAACGTTAGCAAAGACATTAAAACCAGAAGCTGCGGCGCCTGCTTTCTCGCTGCTGATGAATTACAACTTTAAGGTGAATGATTATTATGGTATGTGATGAGAGGCCTGGGGGGCGCCTGGGGGGCGCCTGAGGGCGTCTGGGGAGCGCCTGGGTCACCCGCATGTTCTCCCACCTTTACCTTCACACGCGCAGGTGAGCTCCAGGTAAAGCGGTGTTAAAAGGGTTAAGGGGGGGGGGGGTTATAGAGCTAGACATGAAATAAAGCTAGCTTTAAAGTTTAACGTTTCAAACGTGTCGATAAACAAGAATCTACTAAATGAAAAACATCCCACTCCATGTTAGCAGCGACGCTAAGCTAAGCACGACAGAAGACAGGAAGGGCTGCAGGTGTTTTAAACATCTGTTTAATGCTGAGTCACGTGACAGCTGCTGGCAGTGCCCCCCCCCCCTAACTCCTAATGCAGCAGCAGCTTCACTTAAATACACACATCCCATAATAACACACATCTGAGCGGAGCTGCAGGAGTCCGGGGGAACAGGAGTGTTTGAGTCTGACGACGGCCACGAGCAAACCACAGACCCCAGGTGAGCCTCAGGTGAACAGGAAGTGATGCGTATCGACCAACAGGTAAACAGGAAGTGGCCAACAGATAAACAAGTAAACAGGAAGAGGTGCGTATCGACCAACAGATAAACAGGTAAACAGGAAGTGGCACGTTTGGACGCCTGTGCACAGGTGTGACTGGGTGTTTCTCAATGTCGAGTAAGGATGCTCCAGAGCCACTATTTCAAGCATGCTACGTCATCGAGTGTCGCCGAAGGACTGTTCCAATGTCCAGGATCCTTGGAATTCTACCGAGCCCGGCGTACTTCATTTGGAGAAATATCGAGGCTGCACATGTGTAGATTTAAAATCCCCACAATGCTTTGCGCACGGACCAATTTCCCCAAATCTGTGGCGGAAAATGTAAGAGGCGGGGCCTCTCATCTGACGCACACCTGCTCGCCTGCTCCACTCTTCGTTATCCGAATGCCAGGAAGTCTTCTTGTCTCGCTTCTGAAGCAAGATGCTCGGCAGACATGTGCTACCAAGCAAGCGTCCTCAACATCGAGAAACACCCACTGTCTATTGGTCGATCAGGAACCTGTTAAAGTGAAGTCCTGAGGTCTTGTAACTTCTCTGATCCGGTCCATTACGTGTGTTCTGGACGTCAGAGCAATGTTTCAAACTGCAGCAGTTAAAACAATTATTGCTTATACATTTTTTATTTTGAGCACAAAACTTAATTTCCTGTGTTTACACATTCCCTAACGCGGGGGGGTCAACCCCGGGGCCGCGGGCCGGACGCCACGTTCTGTGGCCCTGCAAGAGCTCTGAAAGAATATAATGCGTCTATATACATATATATATATATATATATATATATATATATATATATATATATATATACATATGCCGGTTTACAGAAGCACGTTTCTCATAAACTACATGTCCCACAATGCATCTCATTGTGTGTCATGCGCACTGACGAGGCTTGTAATTAGTTGCCCCAGACTTCTGCTTTCAGACGTAGTTAATTATGAAGTTATCAGATAATAATCCAATGCAGAGGCAATAATGTAATAATACACATGATGTGGTCCTGCAGCCTGTACGGTGGACCGGTCCTGAACCCCCTCGTCACCGTTGGTCTGTGGTCCGGCGGGCCGCCCCAGGTGTGTGTTCTGAGCGTCTCAGATAGAAAACGGAGTGTGTGATCTGCAGGTCGTAACGCTCGACGCCCGCCCATTCATGTCCCAGTGTTGGCGGGGCGTCGAGTTAGCACCGTGTGATTCTGCAGGCGGGCCTCAGTGGACAGGAACCAGAACCAGTCGTGGTCAGCACAGGAATCACACATTAAAGATTTATATATATATATATGTTTTCTATTCAACACCATACCCACTTTCATTTATATTTACTGAACCATCTGCTGTTCGCTTAAAACATACCTTTAGCAACGCAAAGCAAAAAACAGACGTCATATTAATCTGTTGGGATCAACGATGGCACAGCGACCCTCTCTGCTCTTTAGTTTAAACACTTTAGCATCATGCTAACACGGACATCACGAGAAGCATCGAACTGAGTCGAACATGCCGAAGAAGAGACGGACAGAAACCAGAGTTTACACAACGCGACGGAGAACATTCATTCACCTGACGACCGGTCGGTCACCTGAAGACCGGTCGGTCACCTGAAGACCGGTCTTCAGGTGACCGACCGGTCTTCAGGTGAACGACCGGTCGGTCACCTGAAGACCGGTCGGTCACCTGAAGACCGGTCGTCAGGTGAAGACCGGTCGGTCACCTGAACGACCGGTCTTCACCTGAACGACCGGTCTTCACCTGAACGACCGGTCTTCAGGTGAACGACCGGTCTTCAGGTGAAGACCGGTCGTTCACCTGAACGACCGGTCTTCACCTGAACGACCGGTCTTCAGGTGAAGACCGGTCGTTCACCTGAAGACCGGTCGTTCACCTCAACTGGACCTGTTGGAATTCCTTTCCTGGACTTTTGACCACATCTGAATCCTGATCTCCAACAGATCGTGGAGAACATACTGTAGGAGTGTAGTGACGTCATTTAGAAATCTGCACCAAAAACAGTACAATAGTCACGTTTTCAGGGTAAAAATCTAAAAAAAACGTCCGTTATTGTCGTTGGCATTCTGGATTACTTAGGAAAGACATATTTCCCACTCTAGTAACTCTCAGATGTGCTCAATAAAGGGCCTATGACTCATCTTTACTAGAAAGAGCTTGAACGCAACAGAATGCAACGACTGTTCAACAGATGCAGCTCAGCGCCTTGAAGCTAACAGCTAACAGGCTACCAGCTACCAGCTACCAGCTAGCTCTTCTGGCGGGTTTCAACACAAACAGCGTAACCAGGATCAAAGAGGGCCTTCCCTGTCTACACATCTGTTGGCGTCACGTTTCAGAACCCAGAATGGAAGTTGAGGTTATTGGGCTAGCGGATGTTTAGCTTTAGCTTCTGGTTGCGATGAATGACTGGTCTCCGGTCTCCGCCCCCTACAGAAACATCTTCTTGTGAAACGTCCTGCCCACGCTGACGGATGCAACGGATCAGCGATGAAGGAACTTGATATCGAAAAGCGCTAATTGTTTTTTTTGGTTTGCCACCGATACACGAACAACACGAGCTAGCAGCTACGCTAATCAACATCTACAGCGAGCTTCAACACGAGAGGAACACGACCGTAGAACAGTAGGTGGTCTTTTTTCATCAAAATAAGATATTTAAAGTATACTTTCGTATATAAGCGATACAAAAGAGTAACATCTCAATACTCCGATAACTAACATTAACGTTGTGCTCATTTCTATTTCTTTACAGATTCTCTTACAGATACTTATATTCTGAGACCTCGTGAGGAGGGATGGGAGGGTGGAAGGCAGTCAGTGTCGATGAGGCGGACGGCTAGCACCTCGGAGAGAACGTCTACCGCAGAACCTCAGGGGGAACGTCTACTGCAGAACCTCGGAGAGAACGTCTACCGCAGAACCTCAGGGGGAACGTCTACGGCAGAACCACGGAGAGAACGTCTACTGCAGAACCTCAGGGGGAACGTCTACTGCAGAACCTCAGGGGGAACGTCTACGGCAGAACCTCAGAGAGAACGTCTACCGCAGAACCTCAGGGGGAACGTCTACGGCAGAACCACGGAGAGAACGTCTACTGCAGAACCTCAGGGGGAACGTCTACTGCAGAACCTCAGGGGGAACGTCTACGGCAGAACCTCAGAGAGAACGTCTACTGCAGAACCTCAGGGGGAACGTCTACTGCAGAACCTCAGAGAGAACGTCTACTGCAGAACCTCAGAGAGAACGTCTACTGCAGAACCTCAGAGAGAACGTCTACCGCAGAACCTCAGGGGGAACGTCTACTGCAGAACCTCAGGGGGAACGTCTACTGCAGAACCTCAGAGAGAACGTCTACTGCAGAACCTCAGAGAGAACGTCTACTGCAGAACCTCAGAGAGAACGTCTACTGCAGAACCTCAGAGAGAACGTCTACCGCAGAACCTCAGGGGGAACGTCTACGGCAGAACCACGGAGAGAACGTCTACTGCAGAACCTCAGGGGGAACGTCTACTGCAGAACCTCAGGGGGAACGTCTACCGCAGAACCTCAGGGGGAACGTCTACTGCAGAACCTCAGGGGGAACGTCTACCGCAGAACCTCAGGGGGAACGTCTACTGCAGAACCTCAGAGAGAACGTCTACCGCAGAACCTCAGGGGGAACGTCTACGGCAGAACCACGGAGAGAACGTCTACTGCAGAACCTCAGGGGGAACGTCTACTGCAGAACCTCAGGGGGAACGTCTACGGCAGAACCTCAGAGAGAACGTCTACCGCAGAACCTCAGGGGGAACGTCTACGGCAGAACCACGGAGAGAACGTCTACCGCAGAACCTCAGGGGGAACGTCTACTGCAGAACCTCAGGGGGAACGTCTACGGCAGAACCTCAGAGAGAACGTCTACCGCAGAACCTCAGGGGGAACGTCTACGGCAGAACCACGGAGAGAACGTCTACTGCAGAACCTCAGGGGGAACGTCTACCGCAGAACCTCAGGGGGAACGTCTACCACAGAACCTCAGGGGGAACGTCTACCGCAGAACCTCAGGGGGAACGTCTACCGCAGAACCTCAGGGGGAACGTCTACTGCAGAACCTCAGAGAGAACGTCTACCGCAGAACCTCAGGGGGAACGTCTACGGCAGAACCACGGAGAGAACGTCTACTGCAGAACCTCAGGGGGAACGTCTACCGCAGAACCTCAGGGGGAACGTCTACTGCAGAACCTCAGAGGGAAGATCTACTGCAGAACCTCAGGGGGGAACGTCTACTGCAGAACCTCAGGGGGAACGTCTACTGCAGAACCTCAGGGGGAACGTCTACTGCAGAACCTCAGGGGGAACGTCTACTGCAGAACCTCAGAGAGAACGTCTACTGCAGAACCTCAGAGAGAACGTCTACTGCAGAACCTCAGAGAGAACGTCTACCGCAGAACCTCAGAGAGAACGTCTACCGCAGAACCTCAGGGGGAACGTCTACCGCAGAACCTCAGGGGGAACGTCTACCGCAGAACCTCAGGGGGAACGTCTACCGCAGAACCTCAGGGGGAACGTCTACCGCAGAACCTCAGGGGGAACGTCTACCGCAGAACCTCAGGGGGAACGTCTACCGCAGAACCTCAGAGAGAACGTCTACCGCAGAACCTCAGGGGGAACGTCTACCGCAGAACCTCAGGGGGAACGTCTACCGCAGAACCTCAGGGGGAACGTCTACCGCAGAACCTCAGGGGGAACGTCTACGGCAGAACCACGGAGAGAACGTCTACTGCAGAACCTCAGGGGGAACGTCTACTGCAGAACCTCAGGGGGAACGTCTACGGCAGAACCTCAGAGAGAACGTCTACCGCAGAACCTCAGGGGGAACGTCTACGGCAGAACCACGGAGAGAACGTCTACTGCAGAACCTCAGGGGGAACGTCTACTGCAGAACCTCAGGGGGAACGTCTACGGCAGAACCTCAGAGAGAACGTCTACTGCAGAACCTCAGGGGGAACGTCTACTGCAGAACCTCAGAGAGAACGTCTACTGCAGAACCTCAGAGAGAACGTCTACTGCAGAACCTCAGAGAGAACGTCTACCGCAGAACCTCAGGGGGAACGTCTACTGCAGAACCTCAGGGGGAACGTCTACTGCAGAACCTCAGAGAGAACGTCTACTGCAGAACCTCAGAGAGAACGTCTACTGCAGAACCTCAGAGAGAACGTCTACTGCAGAACCTCAGAGAGAACGTCTACCGCAGAACCTCAGGGGGAACGTCTACGGCAGAACCACGGAGAGAACGTCTACTGCAGAACCTCAGGGGGAACGTCTACTGCAGAACCTCAGGGGGAACGTCTACCGCAGAACCTCAGGGGGAACGTCTACTGCAGAACCTCAGGGGGAACGTCTACCGCAGAACCTCAGGGGGAACGTCTACTGCAGAACCTCAGAGAGAACGTCTACCGCAGAACCTCAGGGGGAACGTCTACGGCAGAACCACGGAGAGAACGTCTACTGCAGAACCTCAGGGGGAACGTCTACTGCAGAACCTCAGGGGGAACGTCTACGGCAGAACCTCAGAGAGAACGTCTACCGCAGAACCTCAGGGGGAACGTCTACGGCAGAACCACGGAGAGAACGTCTACTGCAGAACCTCAGGGGGAACGTCTACTGCAGAACCTCAGGGGGAACGTCTACGGCAGAACCTCAGAGAGAACGTCTACCGCAGAACCTCAGGGGGAACGTCTACGGCAGAACCACGGAGAGAACGTCTACTGCAGAACCTCAGGGGGAACGTCTACCGCAGAACCTCAGGGGGAACGTCTACCGCAGAACCTCAGGGGGAACGTCTACCGCAGAACCTCAGGGGGAACGTCTACCGCAGAACCTCAGGGGGAACGTCTACTGCAGAACCTCAGAGAGAACGTCTACCGCAGAACCTCAGGGGGAACGTCTACGGCAGAACCACGGAGAGAACGTCTACTGCAGAACCTCAGGGGGAACGTCTACCGCAGAACCTCAGGGGGAACGTCTACTGCAGAACCTCAGAGGGAAGATCTACTGCAGAACCTCTGGGGGGAACGTCTACTGCAGAACCTCAGGGGGAACGTCTACTGCAGAACCTCAGGGGGAACGTCTACTGCAGAACCTCAGGGGGAACGTCTACTGCAGAACCTCAGAGAGAACGTCTACTGCAGAACCTCAGAGAGAACGTCTACTGCAGAACCTCAGAGAGAACGTCTACCGCAGAACCTCAGAGAGAACGTCTACCGCAGAACCTCAGGGGGAACGTCTACCGCAGAACCTCAGGGGGAACGTCTACCGCAGAACCTCAGGGGGAACGTGTACCGCAGAACCTCAGGGGGAACGTCTACCGCAGAACCTCAGGGGGAACGTCTACCGCAGAACCTCAGGGGGAACGTCTACCGCAGAACCTCAGAGAGAACGTCTACCGCAGAACCTCAGGGGGAACGTCTACCGCAGAACCTCAGGGGGAACGTCTACCGCAGAACCTCAGGGGGAACGTCTACCGCAGAACCTCAGGGGGAACGTCTACTGCAGAACCTCAGGGGGAACGTCTACTGCAGAACCTCAGGGGGAACGTCTACCGCAGAACCACGGAGAGAACGTCTACCGCAGAACCTCAGGGGGAACGTCTACCGCAGAACCTCAGGGGGAACGTCTACCGCAGAACCTCAGGGGGAACGTCTACCGCAGAACCTCAGAGAGAACGTCTACCGCAGAACCTCAGGGGGAACGTCTACTGCAGAACCTCAGAGGGGAACGTCTACCGCAGAACCTCAGGGGGAACGTCTACTGCAGAACCTCAGAGGGAACGTCTACTGCAGAACCTCAGAGGGAACGTCTACTGCAGAACCTCAGGGGGGAAGACCTACTGCAGAACCTCAGAGGGAAGATCTACTGCAGAACCTCAGGGGGAAGACCTACTGCAGAACCTCAGGGGGGAATGTCTACTGCAGAACCTCAGGGGGAAGACCTACTGCAGAACCTCAGGGGGGAAGACCTACTGCAGAACCTCAGAGGGAAGACCTACTGCAGAACCTCAGGGGGAAGACCTACTGCAGAACCTCAGGGGGAAGACCTACTGCAGAACCTCAGGGGGAAGACCTACTGCAGAACCTCAGGGGGAAGACCTACTGCAGAACCTCAGGGGGGAACGTCTACTGCAGAACCTCAGGGGGGAACGTCTACTGCAGAACCTCAGGGGGGAACGTCTACTGCAGAACCTCAGGGGGGAACGTCTACTGCAGAACCTCAGGGGGGAACGTCTACTGCAGAACCTCAGGGGGGAACGTCTACTGCAAAACCTCAGGGGGGAACGTCTACTGCAGAACCTCAGGGGGGAACGTCTACTGCAGAACCTCAGGGGGGAACGTCTACTGCAGAACCTCAGGGGGGAACGTCTACTGCAGAACCTCAGGTAGGTCGATTCCCCCCAGAATTTCAGGAAGGATCGTCCAATGAAGAATTTCAGGAAGGATCGTCCAATGAAGAATTTCAGGAGGGACTATCCAGGCCCGGCGGCAGACATACGTCTCTGGGCGGAAGTGTGGTTACGGACACAGAGGGGTTTGGGCTGTTTATACATCCATATGTATCGCTGTGCCAGTCCTGCAGCTTCCCCACAGCTCACAGAGTTACCTGCTGAAAGCCCAACCCCTGCGGGGGGTCTGGGGGGATTCTCCCCAGGAGGTCTTTTGAAATACTAACATAAAATACACATTCTGGTCCTCTCTTGAGAAGAACAATAAATACATCTATTACTACACGACATATTTAAACAAATGAATGGTATTTAGTTTGTTGTTACTTTGTTCTGAAAGCTGAACCTGCTGCTCCTCAGAGGGAAGAGGAAGAGGCTGTGAGCGACTTCACATGGTGGATCAGGGGGGATAGCCCCCTTTGTGCTGTGTGTCAACATGAAGACAGCCACACAGCTATCACTCATCACACCGTGGCGTCTCATTTCATTACGTGGTGATTTCTATCAACGCGTGATGTTGTATCGATGTGTATATAGACGGACTACAGCAGAAGTATTCTCCGTCGGGACTTCCTGCAACAACGCCACGCCGTTGTCGTGATTCTGATTGGCCAGAAGACATTATCAAAGATGTTCTATTGAGAAGACGATCACTACCTGACAAAAGTTTTCAAAACCGTTTCTAGTCTTCGGTATTTCCTGCTGCCTGTGCCATTTACTCCGCGCGAGTTGGCGGACTTTATTTTGCTTTCTTTAACTTCAAGGTGGGCTGAGCCATGTCTCGGTATGGCTGTAGCCGACCCCGGTATACCCTGGCGCCACCACTGAACATAATAATAAAACAATTACAATCTTGTATTCAGCCCTGATTTAAACAGCGGGCCCAAATCCTGGATGGGCGGGCCCGGCCCCATGGGGCCCGCCCATGACGCCGGGTCTGGGACTATCTGATTAAGAAGTTTAGGAGGAGTCTGATGAAGAACCTGAGGTGGAACCATCCGAATGAGGAACTTCAGGAGGGGCAAGCAGAACGTTGGTGGACTCTGTAAGGACTGTGCACTCCAGATCATCATGAGGTCAGACCCACTCCGGATGTTAAGGAACGGGTTGCCTCAGGAACAGTTCAGGGGACAATCCACTGCATAAGGTCCTGAAGAACCTCCAGGAGAGGTTCCAGAGGTCCAGAGGTCCAGAGGTCCAGACCTTTGGGAATGAACTGCAGCTTCAGGTGTTCAATGATCTGCTCCTGAAGACCAGCGAGGGTGGTCTGTGGATGCACTTCAATGGAAACGTGAACTCTACGATACGATACGATATTACTTTATGAACTCTGATGGAACACTGAGCTGAAGGATGACGCACCGACATACGGGACCCTGTTCAACACCGGAGGTCTTTCAGGTAGTCCTTTCTGAGTCATCTGGGGCTCAGCGGCACAGACGTAGATTAGTTCTAGACAGGGCGGATCAGTTCATGGGTCATGGTTGTAATCCAAAGTTAGGCTGTGAAAAGTATAATGGATGAAACCAGTTGAGTCCTGATCCACCAGTCTAAGGGTAGCTGGTGACGGCCACCTGTTTCTGGGCCAGGCGGCGCAGCTCCTCCCTGATGGCCTTAATGAGGGAGGCGGAGGTGTGGGCGGAGGGCGAGGCGTCCTCCGGCGGGTACTCCGGGGTCGGGGAGGTCAGGAGGAGAGGCGGTGCCAAGGGGTCCCGCAACGAGGAGCTGGGCATATGGAAAACTGAGGAGGAGGAAAACTCAGGGAACGACAAAACCTGTAGGGAGAGACCAGAACACACATCCAGATTAAAGGGGTCCACCGTTATGATCAACAAGGATTGGGGGGTCACCAGGGACATGAGGTAGATCTCCTGAGAGGTTTCTACTCACGCTCTCTCTGCTGGCTCCGGACCGGCTCAGGTCCTGGTCCGAGTGCTGCTGGTTCCAGCTGGACCCGGTGGGTCCGGACATGCTGCGACCGACCCCGGGGTACACTCCGATCTGACTGGACAAACCCACCTGGGTCAGGTGGTGCAGCTGCGCACCTGCAGGACAACACATGGTACAGATTGAGCACATCTAGTGGTCCACCTGCAGGAGGGACGTGACGTTTAAGAGTCTGGATTACCTGTGCTTCCCCCTACAGGTCGCGGTCTGGACGAGGAGGGGGGGTCCTCGTACTGCCCCCTGCTGGAGTAAACAGAGTCCTGCTCTCCGGTGGAAACAAACCCTCCGGAGCTGAGGCCCTGCCTGGATAAAACACACAGGATGAGTTCTGGTTCCGGCCTGGCCTGCAGACCTGGACCTGGTGCTGTTGAGACTGACCTCTGCAGCAGGTTCTGCATCGACGTGGGAGACATGCCGAGCTCAGCGTACCTCTGAGGAGAGAACCACAAGATGCATGTGAAAACTAAACAAACGCAGACCATGACACAACATGCTGATATTATCAGTATGTGACCCATCAGTACCAAAGACTGCTGGTCCCCGAGTCCACCCATCAGTACCACCGACTGCTGGTCCCCGAGTCCACCCATCAGTACCACCGACTGCTGGTCCCCGAGTCCACCCATCAGTACCACTGACTGCTGGTCCCCGAGTCCACCCATCAGTACCACTGACTGCTGGTCCCCGAGTCCACCCATCAGTACCACCGACTGCTGGTCCCCGAGTCCACCCATCAGTACCACCGACTGCTGGTCCCCGAGTCCACCCATCAGTACCACTGACTGCTGGTCCCCCGAGTCCACCCATCAGTACCACCGACTGCTGGTCCCCGAGTCCACCCATCAGTACCACCGACTGCTGGTCCCCGAGTCCACCCATCAGTACCACTGACTGCTGGTCCCCCGAGTCCACCCATCAGTACCACCGACTGCTGGTCCCCGAGTCCACCCATCAGTACCACTGACTGCTGGTCCCCCGAGTCCACCCATCAGTACCACTGCCTGCTGGTCCCCCGAGTCCACCCATCACTGCTCTATTTATACTACTCCGAATACTACGACTTATAGTACTACTAATACGTATACTACTACTCATAGTACTACTAATACGTATACTACTACTCATAGTACTATCTCTACTACAGTTATAACCACACTTCATTCTGTTACTCGATAAATACTTCTGCCTCTCCTCGTGAGTCCATCCATCACTGTGACTCTTCTTACCACACGTACAACAGTATACATGTATTATTATCACTGTGACTCACCGCGGAGAAGGGGCTGTGTGGGGAGGCAGCGGAGTAAGGGGGTCGGGGGGAGGGTCCGCTTACCCCCCCGCTGCCCCCCGAGGACGGAGACACCAGAGCGAAGGCGTCGTCCAGCAGGCAGAGCATCTGCTGCCGGGCCTCCTCGATAGAGAGCTGGGGGGGCAGGTAGGGCGGGGGGGCGGGCGCCGAGTCAAACACCTCGTCAGTGGGGGAGGGGCTGCCGTGGTCCGGGGGGAGGTCCGGGTCCGACTGTGGAGGGAGGGGAGACTCAGGGTGACATGTGATATACTGAGGATCCTCTGTTGAACCAGCTGAAGCCCCTTCAGGCTGACCTGCAGGACACTAGTTACACATGTAACATAGAAACAACACAACACCAGTGAGGACGACACACAACACAACGTGCAGACTCTGTTCAGAGCGCTGAGTCTGAGTCGTGTCAGAAGCAGCCTGTGATGTAGCACCAGCTCCTGACTGAGGGACCTCTCAGAACATCACGGGATCATCCGCATGATGTGAAGTAGCTTCATCCACATGTTCCCCTGAGCTGTTGATGCAGATGGAGAATAAAAGTGGGCCTGACACAGAGCCTTGAGGAACACCATTAGTGATGTGTACCCACTCAGAAGACAGCCCATCAGAGTGAACACATGGACCCTTCAGAGAGGCAGTTCTCAGACCAGCCACTGCACGGCTGGACATGCCGACTTTCACTCACCATGTAGGCCACGTTGTTGAGGCCTGGGTACTTCCTGTAGGTGGCGCTGTGGTCGGTGAGCAGCCGGTCTCTGTCGGTATCAGGAAGACTTCCTGGTCCGGGCTGAGACCTCCGACCCCGAGGAGAGCGCCTCCCCCTGGAGACAGAAAACTCATCAGGAGCGAGAAGAGAAAACTATCAAAAAACATATGTGGAAAACATTGTTAATATGAGGAGGGGTTTGTGCGACCCTGACCTCCGGCGGGAGTCGGGGGGCGTGTGGGGGGTGTCGGCCTGCAGGATGCAGTCCATGTGGTCGTGGGCGGAGCTATAGAGCCGCTGTGCCACCGCGCTCTGAACCGGACCCTCCCCGAAGGCGTCCATGATGTCGTCCATGGACGGGAAATCGCACTGACCCCGCCTCTTGGCGCGCTGACGCAGCTTGTTGCGGTGGTGCTCGATTTCTGACTTGTGTCGCAGCGCCACCTAAAGGACAACAAGGTGTTAGAACAGATTCATATGGTGGTTGGGGGGGGCGCTGGTTACTCTCACCTCTTGGCTGACCCTCTCGGTGAGGGAGGGGCTCAGGTGAGGCTGGGGGGGGCGCGGCTGCATGGCGATCAGCTGCACCTTGTTGTTGTTCTGACGCCTCGTCCCGTCAGACGAGCCGCGAGACAGGCGGTCCACGTGATCGAAGATGGAGGACGAGGACAGCAGCTCGTCTGGAGCGCTGCCTGGGGGACAAAGACACTTTAGAGTCATGGGAATAAACAATTCATACAAAGATACGAGTTACTGACGCTCCGAGGGGCGTACACAAACTATTACTCTGATAAGTGCAATGTGTAAGAAAAAAGATGCAAAAAGATGTAAATAAAATGTAAATCATATTTTAAATAATATGTAATATCCAATAAATCTGTGAAAAATCTCCCAAATCTAATTGATATCATTCTAATTCATACAAACGTACCCATCTTGTGTCTCTGACCATTTTTGGGCGTCTTCCTGTGCTTCCCCTCGCTGGGCGTGGCCACGGCCCGCGTGCTCTCCTCCGCCGATTCCCTGCCGCTCGATTGGTCGCTGCCTAACGAGTCTCCGTCTGACGGGCTGAGCCTAACGAGGGACACCAGTTAACGCCATGCTTTATGTTGGGAAGACACTGAGAGTCCTCCTCCAACCTGAGAGTAGCATGCTAACAAGGTACTGAACTAGTCTCTGTATGTGATGACTCCTTCTGGAGAGGACCTCAGACACATGGATCCTGAGGCTGAACTAGTGTCTGTATGTGATGACTCCTTCTGGAGAGGACCTCAGACACGTGGATCCTGAGGCTGAACTAGTCTCTGTATGTGATGACTCATTCTGGAGAGGACCTCAGACACGTGGATCCTGAGGCTGAACTAGTCTCTGTATGTGATGACTCCTTCTGGAGAGGACCTCAGACACGTGGATCCTGAGGCTGAACTAGTCTCTGTATGTGATGACTCCTTCTGGAGAGGACCTCAGACACGTGGATCCTGAGGCTGAACTAGTCTCTGTATGTGATGACTCCTTCTGGAGAGGACCTCAGACACGTGGATCCTGAGGCTGAACTAGTCTCTGTATGTGATGACTCCTTCTGGAGAGGACCTCAGACACGTGGATCCTGAGGCTGAACTAGTCTCTGTATGTGATGACTCCTTCTGGCGAGGACCTCAGACACGTGGATCCTGAGGCTGAACTAGTCTCTGTATGTGATGACTCCTTCTGGAGAGGACCTCAGACACGTGGATCCTGAGGCTGAACTACTCTCTGTATGTGATGACTCCTTCTGGAGAGGACCTCAGACACGTGGATCCTGAGGCTGAACTAGTCTCTGTATGTGATGACTCCTTCTGGAGAGGACCTCAGACACGTGGATCCTGAGGCTAAACTAGTCTCTGTATGTGATGACTCATTCTGGAGAGGACCTCAGACACGTGGATCCTGAGGCTGAACTAGTCTCTGTATGTGATGACTCCTTCTGGAGAGGACCTCAGACACGTGGATCCTGAGGCTGAACTAGTCTCTGTATGTGATGACTCCTTCTGGAGAGTACCTCAGACACGTGGATCCTGAGGCTGAACTAGTCTCTGTATGTGATGACTCCTTCTGGAGAGGACCTCAGACACGTGGATCCTGAGGCTGAACTAGTCTCTGTATGTGATGACTCCTTCTGGAGAGGACCTCAGACACGTGGATCCTGAGGCTGAACTAGTCTCTGTATGTGATGACTCCTTCTGGGGAGGACCTCAGACACGTGGATCCTGAGGCTGAACTAGTCTCTGTATGTGATGACTCCTTCTGGAGAGGACCTCAGACACGTGGATCCTGAGGCTGAACTAGTCTCTGTATGTGATGACTCCTTCTGGAGAGGACCTCAGACACGTGGATCCTGAGGCTGAACTAGTCTCTGTATGTGATGACTCCTTCTGGAGAGGACCTCAGACACGTGGATCCTGAGGCTGAACTAGTCTCTGTATGTGATGACTCCTTCTGGAGAGGGACCTCAGACACGTGGATCCTGAGGCTGAACTAGTCTCTGTATGTGATGACTCCTTCTGGAGAGGACCTCAGACACGTGGATCCTGAGGCTGAACTAGTCTCTGTATGTCGATGACTCCTTCTGCTGGAGAGGACCTCAGACACGTGGATCCTGAGCTGAACTAGTCTCTGTATGTGATGACTCCTTCCCTCTGGAGAGGACCTCAGACACGTGGATCCTGAGCTGAACTAGTCTCTGTATGTGATGACTCCTTCCCTCTGGAGAGGACCTCAGACACGTGGATCCTGAGCTGAACTAGTCTCTGTATGTGATGACTCCTTCTGGAGAGGACCTCAGACACGTGGATCCTGAGCTGAACTAGTCTCTGTATGTGATGACTCCTTCTGGAGAGGACCTCAGACACGTGGATCCTGAGGCTGAACTAGTCTCTGTATGTGATGACTCCTTCTGGAGAGGACCTCAGACACGTGGATCCTGAGGCTGAACTAGTCTCTGTATGTGATACTCCTTCTGGAGAGGACCTCAGACACGTGGATCCTGAGGCTGAACTAGTCTCTGTATGTGATGACTCCTTCTGGAGAGGACCAGGGAGAGTTCGCTAACACTCTATAACTCTGTTCTGCAGAACCTGAAGGGTAAGTAAGTACCGGCCCCGGCCGCCGGCTGGACCGTGGCACCTTGGTGGACGACCCTTTAGATTTGGGGGTGTTGAGGTCGCCTCCGTCAGAGGGCGTGGCCTCTTTGGTGGGGGGGGGCGGGCCGGGCTCCTGGATCATCATGATGTCATCCTTACTGTGCTGACCCAGGTGCAGCTTCGCAAAGTCAAAGCCTTTGACGCTGGGGGCCTGAAGCTGGGGGGGACAGCCGTTAGTGAGGACCCCAGGAGCAAAGACTCAAAGGCTTTATTGTCACATGCAGAAATCGCAATGGGAATTGTTCTGACCTGAGCTCCTCCATGAATTCAATATATATAATACCATAAAAAAATAGAGCAAGAAGTTTATATACATCACATCACATACATTTAGCTGAGGCTTTTATCCAGAGCGACTCACAATAGTTCATTCGACCAAGAAGAAAACAGAATCATAAAGTACATCAGGCTTCATAGAGCCAAGCATTTCAAGTGCTGCTCAGCTGGCTTTAGAGGAGCCAGTCCTTTGTTAGTATATAAGTGCTTTGTTAGCAGTTCTCTCCTCGAGGTGGAGTCGAAGGAGATGAGTCTCAGTCTGGAAGGTGTGTGAGCTTTCTGCTGTCCTGATGTCAGTGGGAGCTCGTTCCACCATCTTGGAGCCAGGACAGCAAACCCACGTGTTCCTGCTGATGGAACTTGGGTCCCCCTCGCAGCGAGGGTGCAGCGAGTCGTCTGGCTGATGCAGAGCGGAGTGCACGTGCTGGGGTGCACGGTTTAACCATGTCCTGGATGTAGGAAGGGCCAGATCCATTCGCAGCATGGTACGCAAGCACCAGGGTCTGGAGTGGATTCTAGCAGTTACCGGAAGCCAGTGGAGGGAGCGGAGGAGCGGGTGGTGTGGAACATTCAGGAAGGTTGAAGACCAGACGAGCCGCTGCATTCTGGATGAGAGAGGTCGGAGGGCACATGCAGGCAGACCAGCAGGAGGGAGCTGCAGTAGTCTAGGCGTGAGGTGACGAGAGCCTGGACCAGAACCTGCGTGGCTCTCTGGGTCAGCTGGGGACGCGTCCTCCTGATGCTGTAGAGCGTGTATCTGCAGCAGCGGGTTGCAGCAGCGATGTTTGCAGTGAAGGACAGGTTGTTATCTAGGGTCTCACCCAGAGTCCTTGCAGTCTGAGTCGGGGAAACAACAGAGGGGCCGATGCTGATCGTCAGGTCGAGAGAGGGACAATCTTTTCCCGGAAGGAAAAGCAGTTCAGTTTTGTCGAGGTTGAGCTTGAGGTGATGAGCGGACATCCACTGAGAGATGTCAGCTGGACGAGCAGAGATGCGAGCGACGACCTGGGTCTCTGAGCGGGGGAAGGGCAGGACTCATTGGGTCGTCAGCGTAGCAGTGGAATGAAAAACCATGCGGGCTAATGACTGATCCGAGCGAGTTTGTGTACAGGGAGAAGAGGAGGGGACCGAGAACAGAGCCCTGAGGGACCCCCTGTAGTTAATTGACAAGGGTCGGACTCGGACCCTCTCCAAGTGACCTGTAGGTGCGGTCTTTGAGGTATGAGGTGAGGAGGGAAAGTGCAGAGCCTGAAGGAGGATCTGATGGGTTCACCGTGTCGAATGCAGCAGACAGGTCCAACAGGATGGGACAGAGGAAGGAGGGTCCAAGAGGGAGGAGGGGGGGAAAGGGCTTCTTTGGGGGGGTCCAGAGGAGGAGGAGGGGGAAGAGGGGGGGTCCCAAGAGGGAGGAGGTGGGGAAAGGGCTTTGGGGGGTCCAGGAGGGGCAGGGAGGGAGGGGCTTCTTTGAGGGTCTCCAGGAGGGGGGAGGGAGGCTTTGGGGGGGTCCAGGAGGGAGGAGGGGAGGAGGGGAGGGATTTGGAGGGTCCAGGATGGGCGGAGGGGGAGGGCTTTGGGGGGTCCAGGAGGGGGAGGGGGGCTTTGGGGGGGGTCCAGGAGGGAGGGTAGGGGGAGGGGCTTTGGGGGGGTCCAGGAGGGGGGAGGGGGAGGGGCTTTGGGGGGTCCAGGAGGGGGGAGGGGGAGGGGCTTTGGGGGGTCCAGGAGGGGGGGGGGGGCTTTGGGGGGTCCAGGAGGGGGGAGGGGGAGGGGCTTTGGGGGGTCCAGGAGGGGGGAGGGGGCTTTGGGGGGGTCCAGGAGGGAGGAGGGGGAGGGGCTTTGGGGGGTCCAGGAGGGGGGGGGGCTTTGGGGGGTCCAGGAGGGGGGAGGGGGAGGGCTTTGGGGGTCCAGGAGGGGGGAGGGGGCTTTGGGGGGTCCAGGAGGGAGGAGGGGGGGGAGGGGCTTTGGGGGGTCCAGGAGGGGGGAGGGGCTTTGGGGGGTCCAGGAGGGAGGAGGGGGGAGGGGCTTTGGGGGGTCCAGGAGGGGGGAGGGGGAGGGGCTTTGGGGGGTCCAGGAGGGGGGAGAAGATGGAGAATAGTTTTTGGGGTTGGAATAGGAAGACTGGATCTCGTCTTGAGAGAAGGTGCTTGTGCCGGAGAGATGGAAGCAGAGGAAAGAGGAGAGCCTGACAGGTTAGTGAGGTCGTCACGCTCTGCTGCTCGAAGGACATACATGTGAATAGAATATGATTTTTACAAGAACAGAAGATGAAATTAAATAATTTACATAAGACCACATTAAATATGGTGGATAAGTTTGATATAAATAAGTAGATTGCAAGATACAATCGGATGAATGTTTATGGATGTGCTTCGCAGAGGCCTGATGGCCTGTGGGATGAAGACCTGATGCTGCGGAGCAAGAACATGTTGTTGCTGGGGTGATGGGGGGTCTTTTACAATCCTGAGGGCTTTCTCGTCTTATCTGGTAACCCCCCCTCACCTTCTGCCCTCTGCTGGATGGTGTTGATGGCGTCCGGCTGGAACTCGAGCTTCTCGGAGCCGCCAGAGCTTCCAGTAGAGCAGGAACGATGATGAAGAGCGCCCAGCAGCACCGGGACCAGAACCCCCACGATCAGCCAGACGCTGGAGGACTGGGTCTCTGCCGGGGGGGGTGCCGACCGCAGCTCCACCGCTGGGGGACACAGGTTCATCTCGGGTTATGAAATGCATACAAAAATATCCAAAGAAATCAAACATATTCAAAGAAATTTGCAAAATATTAAAGATATTTTAGGAAGTAAAATAACTGAATTTCTTTTCTTTTTTAATTTGAAAAACATCCCAAAAATATATTTAAAAAAAGATGAAAAATAATTGGGGAAGAGATGTAATGTTTTCAGTTCTATCGGAGAGTCTTGTGTTCCTCACGCTGAGCCAGGGGCCTCTCGGACGCGGTGCCCCCAGCACGATGGCAGCTCTCTGCAGGTCCAGCCGGTTTCAGGGTCAGCGAGGTGGTCTCAGCCAGGACCCGGTCCCACCTGGACCTCCACGAAGTAAAACACCCTTCCAGGGGGCGCTGCGGCCCGAGAGCAGCGACACCCGCACCCACCTGGCACAAAGATGACATCACATCACATGTCGCTTTTAGACGCTTTTATGCAGAGCGACAAACATTCAGTTCAACAGTGGGGTTTGAACCTGTGCTCCAGGCCACTGCGCCACAGGGACACAACGACATGCTGACTGCAGAGGGGTTTGAACCTGTGCTCCAGGCCACTGCGCCACAGGGACACAACGACATGCTGACTGCAGAGGGGTTTGAACCTGTGCTCCATTCCACTGCGCCACAGGGACACGACGACATGCTGACTGCAGTGGGGTTTGAACCTGTGCTCCAGGCCACTGCGCCACAGGGACACGACGACATGCTGACTGCAGTGGGGTTTGAACCTGTGCTCCAGGCCACTGCGCCACAGGGACACGACGACATGCTGACTGCAGTGGGGTTTGAACCTGTGCTCCACTCCACTGCGCCACAGGGACACAACGACATGCTGACTGCAGTGGGGTTTGAACCTGTGCTCCAGTCCACTGCGCCACAGGGACACGATGACATGCTGACTGCAGAGGGGTTTGAACCTGTGCTCCAATCCACTGCGCCACAGGGACACGACGACATGCTGACTGCAGAGGGGTTCCAACTTGCTATCCTCTGATTCAAAGTTTAGCGCACAATCCCACTGAGCCACAGCCTCCCTGAATACGATATACCTGGGTACTACAGGTCCCTGTATATATGTACCCGTATACCCCTGTGTGTACCTGTATATGTACCCGTATACCTCTGTGTGTACTGTATATATGTACCCGTATACCCCTGTGTGTACCTGTATATATGTACCGTATACCCCTGGTGTACCTGTATATATGTACCCGTATACCTCTGTGTGTACCTGTATATATGTACCCGTATACCTCGTGTGTACCTGTATATATGTACCCGTATACCCCTGTGTGTACCTGTATATATGTACCCGTATACCCCTGTTGTACCTGTATATATGTACCCGTATACCTCTGTGTGTACCTGTATATATGTACCCGTATACCTCTGTGTGTACCTGTATATGTACCCGTATACCCCTGTGTGTACCTGTATATATGTACCCGTATACCCCTGTGTGTACCTGTATATATGTACCCGTATACCCCTGTGTGTACCTGTATATATGTACCCGTATACCCTGTGTGTACATGTATATATGTACCCGTATACCCCTGTGTGTACCTGTATATATGTACCCGTATACCCCTGTGTGTACCTGTATATATGTACCCGTATACCCCTGTGTGTACCTGTATATATGTACCCGTATACCCCTGTGTGTACCTGTATATATGTACCCGTATACCCCTGTGTTACCTGCAGGCTGCTGTTCCCCGCGGCGCTCGCCCTCCTCCAGCGCCCCCTGCTGGGCACCTGCTGGCTCTCCTCCAGCAGCAGAGCCAGGCGCCGCTCCAGACGGGCTTTAAAGCTGCGCTCGGACACCGTCTGCTCCTGCACGCCCAGCAGCACTGACACACACACACACACACACACACACACCTCAGACACCTGCTCCGCACGTCACATGGTGCAGAACACCTGCTGGACCTCACCTGTCCGGACCCAGGTGGAGCGCAGGCGGTGAGACGTGTTCAGCTCGGGGTAATGGAACGCTGTGGACACATTTCAGACATTCAATAAACATGGAGCTGATAGCTTAGCATTGTGTGTGTGTGTGTGTGTGTGTGTGTGTGTGTGTGTGTGTGTGTGTGTGTGTCGTACGCTCAGCGATCTGCAGCGCGGGGAACCCGATGTAGAAGCTGAACTCCACCGGGCTGAGCTTCCTCAGGTGTTCGCTGACCTCCGACCCCAGCAGGAAGCCCCGCCCATCTCGCACCGCAAACGTGATGTCGACAGAAACCTTCGCCGCCGCGGGCCGAGAGACGGCCGTCGTGATGTTCAGCAGCTGGAGACACAGAGGTAGATCAGTTGGTATCGCAGCCTCACCTGTACACAGCTCACCTGTACACACCTCACCTGTACACACCTCACCTGTACACACCTCACCTGTACACACGCCTCACCTGTACACACCTCACCTGTACACACGCCTCACCTGTACACACGCCTCACCTGTACACACACCTCACCTGTACACACGCCTCACCTGTACACACACCTCACCTGTACACACCTCACCTGTACACACCTCACCTGTACACACCTCACCTGTACACACCTCACCTGTACACAGCTCACCTGTACACAGCTCACCTGTACAGAGCTCACCTGTACGCAGCTCACCTGTACACAGCTCACCTGTACACAGCTCACCTGTACGCAGCTCACCTGTACGCAGCTCACCTGTACACAGCTCACCTGTACGGAGCTCACCTGTACGCAGCTCACCTGTACGCAGCTCACCTGTACGCAGCTCACCTGTACACAGCTCACCTGTACGCAGCTCACCTGTACGCAGCTCACCTGTACCCAGCCTCACCTGTACGCAGCTCACCTGTACGCAGCTCACCTGTACGCAGCTCACCTGTACGCAGCTCACCTGTACGGAGCTCACCTGTACGCAGCTCACCTGTACGCCTCTCACCTGTACGGAGCTCACCTGTACACAGCTCACCTGTACACAGCTCACCTGTACACAGCTCACCTGTACGGAGCTCACCTGTACGGAGCTCACCTGTACACAGCTCACCTGTACGGAGCTCACCTGTACGCAGCTCACCTGTACGGAGCTCACCTGTACGGAGCTCACCTGTACACAGCTCACCTGTACACAGCTCACCTGTACACAGCTCACCCTGTACGCCGCCTCAACTGTACGGAGCTCACCTGTACACAGCTCACCTGTACGCAGCTCACCTGTACGGAGATGTTCCCCGCCTCCTGGTGGCGCCGGCGGGTCTCGGTGTAGGCCAGAACCAGGCCTCTCTCGACCCTCTGGCTGAAGCTGCAGACCCGGACGTCCACGTGTTCGGGGACGAACTGCAGCACCGAGTGGACCTGGTACCGGAGGTCCGGCTCGCTGAACAGAGGCGCCACGGAGGGGACAGGTCCGGAGCCGCGGGGGGCCCGGCGGAGCGCCGAGACCACCGACACCGCCGTGAAGATCAGAGGCCCGGACACCACCCGGAAGGCCAAAAACTGGACGGGGGTTCTGAGGAACTGAGAGAGGAGGCCAAAGATCAATTAACCGGAACAGAACCGGATCAAAGTGGACCTCTGCGTGTCGGGCGGTTGGAGGACCAGGTTCACCTGCAGCTCCACGGAGCGATTGAACTCTCTCTTCAGAAGATCTCTGACGGCGCTGAAGCTGACGAGGATCCTTGGAGCTCACTGCAGGAAACAGAGAGGACACTGAAACACGGCCAGAACCAGACCAGAATACAGGATCCCTTCTTCGTCCAGCAGAGGGTGATATTACTCACCGACTCGGACCAGGTACATCTCCGGCCTGGTGCCGTGCAGAGGTACTGCCTGGTGGGGGGGGGGCACTCGGGGTGTGGCTGGGGGGGGCTCTGGGTAAGGCTGATGGCGGTGCTCTGGGTACGCGCCCGCCCTCCACCCGCCGTAGGTACCCTTGGTGGTGGTGGTCCTCACCTGGTTGTTGTGGTCCCACGTGCGTTGTTGTGGTTCCCCATCGGTTGTTGGTGGGAGGGCCCTTCAGTGGTTCTCCGTGACCCGTGGGGGGTCTGTCGGGGCGGGGTGGGCGGTCCCAGGCGGGGGGGGGGGACGGAGGCACCCGGCCGTTGGTTTGGACGGGGGTCGAGGACGGGGTCTACCTGGAATCGAGGCTCTGTCTCTCGGGTCGTGGCAGACAGAAGTGGTTATGACGGTTTTGGTTGGACGGTGGGTTCTTCCTCAGGTTGTGAAGGTGGGTGGGAAGTGTGAGGGGAGGGGTGGGGGGAGGGTGGGGAGTTGATGGGTTTGTGGTGGGAGCGAGGGGGAGTCCCCCGCCCCCTCTCCCTCTCCCTGGCCTGCAGGTTGGTGTAATACTCCAGGCTGTTCATGTCGGGCAGCAGCAGCTCTGTGGGCTCCAGGGGGGTCAGGTCCAGGTCGTAGTCCTCGTCCCAGGAGGGGAACAGGTCCGGGGGGGGAGGGGCGGGTCTGCAGGGGGGCGGTGGGGGGAGGAGGGGGAGACGTGGAGGGTGGACCGGGACGGGAAGTCACTGTCGTAGGAGACCCAGACCCCCCCATGGTTGATCTGTCAATCAAACATAAACGTTAACAGTGGGCTGAGATTGGTCAATCAAAGTAGACACGCCCCAAAAGCAGTTTTGTTGAATTCTGATTGGCTGAAGGATTAAAGAAACTTAAAATTACATTTTGATTAAAAGTCAAAGTCTGGAAAAGACTCAGAACTGACTGAGACTCACCTGGTCCTCGGGGTGGGGGCTGGATAGCTCCTCCCCCTCCGGCACCATGAAGGACAGGGTCTCCAGGTAGTCCCCGGACCACCAAGGCCTCCCTCCAGGGAGGGGCCGTGATCACAAGGGCGGGGGGGGGGGGGTGAGGGAGGGCTGGATGTGGGGGGGCAGGGGGGGCGGGAGGCTGGGGACAGCAGGTCTGGAGGTCTCAGCAGGGAGGTGGATCCCCTGAGCTCCAGAGTCCTGGTCCGAGGGGGGCGGTGATGAATCAATCGTCCGGTTCAAGTCCTGCATACCTGGGGGGACAAACATCATGTTTATCAATGGATTGAACAAGTTAGAAAAAACAAACAATAATAATAATAACTACAACAAAGAGAAGCTAAATTAAACGTTCAAGGTATAAAAGAGTTTGGTCGTGTTGAAAAGGGGCGAGAAGAAGCCTCAAAGGGTTCTGGTCCCTCTAGCGTACCCGATCCGGACTGAGACCTGAGACCTGAGACCTGAGGCCTGAGACCTGAGACCTGAGACCTGAGGCCTGAGACCTGAGACCTGAGGCCTGAGACCTGAGACCTGAGACCTGAGACCTGAGACCTGAGACCTGAGACCTGAGACCTGAGGCCTGAGACCTGAGACCTGAGACCTGAGACCTGAGGCCTGAGACCCTGAGACCTGAGACCTGAGGCCTGAGGCCTGAGACCTGAGACCTGAGACCTGAGACCTGAGGCCTGAGGCCTGAGACCTGAGACCTGAGGCCTGAGACCTCTGAGACCTGAGACCTGAGACCTGAGGCCTGAGACCTGAGACCTGAGACCTGAGACCTGAGACCTGAGACCTGAGGCCTGAGACCTCTGAGACCTGAGACCTGCGGACCTGAGGCCTGAGACCTGAGACCTGAGACCTGAGACCTGAGACCTGAGGCCTGAGACCTCTGAGACCTGAGACCTGAGACCTGAGGCCTGAGACCTGAGACCTGAGACCTGAGACCTGAGGCCTGAGACCTGAGACCTGAGACCTGAGGCCTGAGGCCTGAGACCTGAGACCTGAGACCTGAGACCTGAGGCCTGAGGCCTGAGACCTGAGACCTGAGGCCTGAGACCTGAGACCTGAGGCCTGAGACCTGAGACCTGAGGCCTGAGACCTGAGACCTGAGACCTGAGGCCTGAGACCTGAGGCCTGAGACCTCTGAGACCTGAGACCTGAGACCTGAGGCCTGAGACCTGAGACCTGAGGCCTGAGACCTGAGACCTGAGACCTGAGACCTGAGACCTGAGACCTGAGACCTGAGGCCTGAGACCTGAGACCTGAGGCCTGAGACCTGAGACCTGAGACCTGAGACCTGAGACCTGAGGCCTGAGACCTGAGACCTGAGACCTGAGGCCTGAGACCTGAGACCTGAGACCTGAGACCTGAGGCCTGAGGACCTGAGACCTGAGACCTGAGGCCTGAGACCTGAAGACCTGAGACCTGGAGACCTGAGGCCTGAGACCTGAGGCCTGAGACCTGAGACCTGAGGCCTGAGACTGAGACCTGAGACCTGAGACCTGAGGCCTGAGACCTGAGACCTGAGGCCTGAGACCTGAGACCTGAGACCTGAGACCTGAGACCTGAGACCTGAGACCTGAGGCCTGAGGCCTGAGACCTGAGGCCTGAGACCTGAGACCTGAGACCTGAGGCCTGAGACCTGAGGCCTGAGACCTGAGGCCTGAGACCTGAGACCTGAGACCTGAGGCCTGAGGCCTGAGACCTGAGACCTGAGGCCTGAGACCTGAGACCTGAGACCTGAGGCCTGAGACCTGGGACCTGAGACCTGAGGCCTGAGACCTGAGACCTGAGGCCTGAGACCTGAGGCCTGAGGCCTGAGACCTGAGACCTGAGACCTGAGGCCTGAGACCTGAGGCCTGAGACCTGAGACCTGAGGCCTGAGACCTGAGACCTGAGGCCTGAGACCTGAGACCTGAGACCTGAGGCCTGAGGCCTGAGACCTGAGACCTGAGACCCTGATCCAGCGTACCTCTAAGAGCCCCCCCGACACCGTACCTGCGGCAGGTGAGCTGGGTGTCACCATGGAAACCAGCGTGCCGGCCACCAGCAGCATCAGGCCCGCGGAGCAGGTTCTGGACCCCATGCTGGAGCCCGGGGGGGGTCTCAGGGGCCATCGGGGTCTGAAGCCACTGCGAGGGGAAACACGTCAACAAACACAACAATAATAACAACAATAATATAATTAAATACAAGATGTTGAAATAAAACGCTGTGAGCCACACACACACACACACACACACACACACACACACCACACACACACACACACACACAACACACCACACACACACCACACACACACACACACACACAACACACACACACCACACACACACACACACACACACACACACACACAACACACACACACACACACACACACACCACACACACACACACACACACACACTCTCGCGTACAACACACACACCACAACCCACTCACCACACACAGACACACACACACACACACACACACACTCGCTCGTACACACACACACACACACACACACACACACAGCCAGGCAGAGACACAAACACACACACACACACACACCCACAACACACACCCACACACACACACACACACACACACACACACGCTCGCGACACACACACAACCACACACACACACAGCCAGCAGAGAGACACACACACACACACACACACCACACACACACCACGCTCCGGTACACACACACCACACACATGCTCTCGGACACACACACACACACACACACACACACACATACACCTCGCGGACACACACACACACACACACACACACTCGTCTGCGTAACATCCAAACACACACACACCTCTCGTCGAGGACACACACAACACACACACACATACACATCACACTACAACTCTCTCGTACACCACACACACCCACTACCAACACACACACCACACACACTCTCTCGTACCACACATACACACACCACACACCACCACATCCCCATTCATAATACACCCCCACACACGCTACAACACATCTGATACCACAGGCAGACCACACACCACACACCCACACACACACACACACACGACAACAACATCCATACAGCACACACTAACACAGCACACACACAACACACACACACCAACATAAGACAGACATCACACACAACCACACACACACACATCATACACACACACACTACATACTACACCACACACCCACACACATACACATACAGACACATACACACACACACATTCACACCAACACACACCCACACCACCACACACACATACCAACACACGCATACATGCATACAACACACACACACACACGCATACACACACACGCATACACACACATACATGCACACATACACACACACACATTACAAACAAGAGACTAAGAACAGAGACATTACTAAATGTAAGAAACAGAACTCAAAATGAAGACGGATGGAGAACGTGCTCAAAGCAGCAGGACGGGAACCCGCGCGGTCCCTTTAAGAGTCCTCCAGACACACACACACATACACACACATACACACACACATTACAAATTAAGACACGAGAAAAGGAAATTACAAAATGAAAGTCAGAGATATGGAGGAGGAGGAGGAGGAGGAGGACCCTCTGCAGCTGTGAGACCGTGAGAGGGTCACGTGGCTTCAGAGCCTCTCGACAGCCCCGCGACACGGATCGGTTCCCCTTTAATCACTGCGGGGGTTCAATATCACTCATCTAGACCCTCACTGTTCCGTCAGGTACAGACTGGGCCCGGTTCCGCTCGGCCCTGCTCACACCTCCACACGCTGAGCCCATTATCGGACACACCCCCCCCCCTCACACACACCGGGCTTCACGCCTCTCTTCGCGCCATCACCGTGCAGAACATCCGGGCCTTAGACCCCGGTACCGATCAGAACATCCGGGCCTTAGACCCCGGTACCGATCAGAACATCCAGGCCTTTAGAGACCATCCGTTACCGACCAGAACCCGATGATCAGAGAGGAGAATAAAAAAACCTTAGAATAAAAACTGGACGAGGACCCGGATGATGCGGAGCCTCCCTCCTCTGCAGCCACACACACACACACACACACACACACACACACACACACACACACACACACACACACACACACACACACACACACACACACACACACACACACACACACACACACACACACACACACACACATTAAAACACGCTGCTAATGACCCGGTGGTCCCGGTGCTGCGGACCTACCTGCTGCCATCCTGAGGAGCGGAGCGGGTTCCGGCGCGTCACGCCTCTGTGCAGCGCGAGGGAGGGGGGAGTGAATCATCTGCAGCCCCCCCCCCCTCACTGATCTGCAGCTCCTCCACAGGTCCTGGTCGACCAGCTGATCCGGATCACTGTCCCCGTGCACACGGCAGCAGTGGGAGGTCTCTGAGGACCGGCTCCTCCAGCAGAAGCAGCTGTGAGAGCCCAGAGAAGGTTCTGGAGGTTCTTCCGGTGCTCCGGTCTGACGGTCTGAGGGATGGACTCAGCCAACTATTACAAACCACACATGATAATAACAACTCAAGTATCATTGAAAACGGAATGATAAATAATATTATGATAATAAACCCAATACAATGATACTAGTAACCAGTGGCGTTTCTATGTGTGCAAAGTGGTGGGGCACAAACAACTCAGATGTCTGTCTAAGCTTCTGCAGAGAGCTTCATGGCTGCTGAGGCTCTGACTCTTCAGGTTTACAAATATATTAAATCAAAATATAATATTATTTTCAAAAGCTTTTTTTGTCTGATGCTTCAATTACTTTTAAACAGACAGTTCAACAGAAGGATACCCAAAAAAATGTAATTTTTCATTTAAATATTGAATTGTTCTCTCTTAGTGAGATCCCATCTTCAATAACATGGCGGTCTCACCTTGACTTGAAGATGAAGTCCATGCTATCCCTCTGGACAAACATCTCTATTCCTTTTTTGTAAAAGTCCTCCTTATCTTCTTGTAGTTTCAAAAGTCATAAATCTAATCTAATCAATAGATGTTTGATTCGAAAATGATAAAGTAGGGTAGACATGTGGATATTAACCGGCTGAACAAAACGTGCATTTATCTAACAGCCACGTTTCCCACAGATCTGATTTTGAGCTATTTTCTAAAATCCTATGGAGAAATCTCGTTGCTTTTTTGTGGAGGGAAGCCATGCGCAGTTTACTTCCGGGTTTTAGGACGCGTCACTGCAGCTCTCTCCATAGATATATATAAACACTAGATGACTCATCCGCGCTGCTGGCCAATGGAGACCGACGTTGCCACTTGGCCGCCATCTTGCTACAGGCAGTGCTCTCATTCATAACATTATGGTTTACTATTTAAATAACCATAGCTTGCTCAATTTTCAACCGATTTTCAAACGGTTTGGTTTTTTATAAACATCAAAGATGTAGTTATGATACTGCATACTTATAATCATGGACTTTCATATGAAAATAACATTAATCAGATAAAGCAATAGCTATACACACACACAAGGTATTTATATTAAATATTTGCCGGTGTATATATTTCCATTTATTTTATTATATTGTTAATATTTAAAATAAATTATAAAATTAAAATACATTTATATTTTATATATAAAAATCGGTCTCATGTTACCACTCTGTAAACCAAGAGTTGTTAATTGAGCAATGCCTTAGCTTGAAGAACAGGGACACAACTAATGACAATAGCATATGTTGGTATATTATTTAGATATTCACACCTTTATCAGAAGAACCAAACCAACATAAAATGTGCTCACAGACAGGCCAGTTCTGTCTAATTTATCACAATTATTTTTGACATGAGATCTTCATATCATCCTAGTTTTGTATTTAGTTTCTAGATTTGTAAACAAATCCAGAACCTTTGAAATATGTGATTGAAAAAAGACCAAGAATAATATAAACTGTACCATGTGTCCTTTTGTGTCCTTCTGTAGTCCATGTGTGGTTTGTCTCGTCTCACCCCGGCTGATATATCACACAATCCACTGTTTAAATTGTTCCCTATATTGCCCCTATGCAATATAGGGAACAATTTAAACATAAACTATCCTATGTATCCTTGGGTGTTATGAAAGGCGGCCCCCCAAAATAAATGTATTATTATTATTAAGAAGAACACATGGCACACCAACAATCAATCACCGTCCAGCCTCAGCTTTGGTATTCTTTCACAACCATGTTATGGGTTTATTAGACTGAGCAAACATAAACATATGTGGGGAACATAGTGCTGCGTCTCCTGCCAGCTCCTCACTCCTGAAGTGCTCACTGCAGAGTCCTGTCACAGGAAACAAAACCGTCCCTTCTTTGGGCGAGTTCCCACTGCCTCCTCCTCTCTCCGGTTTTGGGAAACCTTAAAAACATGAGAAAGGTAGCCAGATATATAAATTATTGTCAACATGTTCCTCCCTTCTTTCCTTTAACATTAAGGGT
Source organism: Pseudochaenichthys georgianus (assembly GCF_902827115.2). NCBI lineage: Eukaryota > Metazoa > Chordata > Actinopteri > Perciformes > Channichthyidae > Pseudochaenichthys > Pseudochaenichthys georgianus. The sequence continues at coordinate 94,031 of NW_027263223.1, forward strand.
AGGACAAAAATACACACCGAAATTATCATATTTTTGGTATTTATGCATGTATGTATAGCCTACTTTAAGAATAAGACAACCACACTAAGAGTAATAAAAAAGGTGTCCAATAGAAACATTAAATAATTGTGTAAAGAAATGGTAACAACATATTCTAAAGAGGCTGGGTCAACAACAATCTTGCAATACTATTATCTCACATAGCCCCACTGATCCTGTGTAGCAGGACTTGTAATGTACATACATCCACTAAGTAATTAACGGTTATCCTAATTGTAGTCATAATATTGTCATATCTTACACGTGAAAGGTGATCCCACGGGTTCTTGTTTGCAGACTGCGGTGATTGGAGCATCCGTAGGCTGCACAAAAGTCCGGCATAGTCAGGTACTTCTGTAAACACAAAGCCAGCAAATTCCTGTATCATAATGCAAGATGTTTTTAACAAGCCAAACCACTTGGAAGAAATCATGTGTAACTTAAGTTGTGTTGAAAGAAAGAGCAGTTCTGCCTCTCCCACTGGTGCAAAGTTGCTGGGTGAACTTTGTAATACTAGGTCTCACTGACAGCCTCTTGTTATTAGCCAGCTAATAAATACAACCACATACACAAAGAAAAGCTGTAATTCCAACATGTCCAAGCATCCTGTATCATAGCCATGCTAATCATGTTTATAATAAACCAAACCGTTTGTAAATCAGTCAAGATTTCAGTGAGTTAAGAGTATTTGTGTGCAGATCACTCACCTGACAACAGCTACCATAACGCGAATCAGAGTAACTGTTGACTGTAGCAAGATGGCGGCCGGTCAGCTACGCTGGGAAATCTCCCATGAGCCATCTAGTGTTTACATATATCTATGGCTCTCTCTCCTCCTCTTCACACACCACACTTTTCGCGGCACACGTACTTACAGCCAATCAGCTCTGAGTGATGTGAGATGACGTATGGTGGGGATGGCAGCACTTTGCCCCTATGGTCATTATTTTTTGCCACACACATTAAATAGGACAATACTCTGAGCATGCGCAGTGTAGTTTTTGCAGTCACCGTTCACTCAGACAGGGAGAGGGAGGGGCAGGATCGGGTTCTGTCCCACATGGCTCTAAACAGCTCAACAGGCACACACTGGAGACACTCAGTAGAAGAACAGACTGAAACAGCAATGAGACGAATCAGATGATTACACATGATCTTAAAATATATTTTATATATTTTTTAATTTATTTTTTGCATTTTGTTGTAATCATTATTTTAATACTTTCTGCTGACACTAGGTGGGGCTGTGCTCCACCTGCCCCTAATGACCAGTCGCCACTGACAATAATACTAGTAACTCTAATGAGCTGTAACAGACTCCTCCCCCTCCTCCTCGTGTTAAAGGTGGGTGTCCCGAGGAGCTCCTGCCTCTCCAGCGCCCCCTGCTGCACATAACGCTCTGTTATGATGCAGTGTCAGCAGGGGCGGACTGGGACTACAAATCAGCCCGGGACCGGCCCACTTCGGTACCGCCGGCCCACCGCTAGTTCTCACTCCCTAAGCGTCCAATAGCGACGTTTGGTCAGTGTCCGTAGCGTCCAATTGTGACGCTCCTAGGCTCCTTCAGCGTCATAAAGGGACGCAAATAGCTTTCAACTGATTGCAATGTATTCCCATCGGCGGCGGGATGTGACGCTCATGGAAGCACGGCATTCGTTTGTGTCGGCTGCCCTTAAAGGTAATGTGTGAGCGTCCATTCCCAGGAGTAAAGGATGGCAGAAGACACTACACTACCCAGAATCCCCAGCTATCGTTTGGACTACACCATGTGCTCTGTTTGACAAACCCCGTGATAGTCCTCAAGCTCTGTGATTGGAGAGTGTGCTCCGAGGGTTAAGCCGATTCTCGAACAGCACTTGAAATGGGATGGAACCACGGCAGACTGTCCAAAACTGGATTTGAACGGGTCCACCGCGTCCCCCCTCCCCCACCCCGTCCCCAGAACTACACATGCTGGCTGTTCTGTTTCGCAACATGTTCTCTATGGCACGTCTCTACTGGGAGTTGTAGTTTTAAAAGACGTTTTCGTATTTCCCATAATAAGAAGTTGCCAGTATTAAACTGTGTACATCCCTGGAGGTTTAGGGGACAGGAAACACTCACATTTCAAACATATCATTAATAAATGGGTGGAAATTGCTGGTGCCCATTATGGGCAGTATTACTATATATACCCACATGCCAGCTAAGGTCAGAAGAGCTTTATTTAACAGCTGGTCTTATTATATGACATCTTTCAATGTGTGTACCTCCACCATTAAATTGTCATATTCTGCACATTTCTTATTCTATCTACATACATCTTATATAAGAGTATAATACATATGTATAATATCAGTTAAAATAAGTGCTTCAACATAGTTGCTGGAGGTATACACAAAGTTTTTCATTCAGTGCAGAACTACACCACCGTTGTGTAGGCCGATATGATCTGTCAATCAACCTTAGAACATCTTGAAATGGATGTGCAAAATAGTCATTACATACAGTCTTTAATTAACTATTAGTAGAGAATAACGAGTAATGAATATACTTTATAGGGATCGTATTAATATCTAATAATAAAAATAATGAAATGCAATAACATGCTTTAACCACCAGGTGTCCCTTGATATCAGCTGTGCACCTTTATGGTGTAAATACAGCCTATCTACCGATTGGATCAAATATAAAAGTGAGCCGAATTAGTGTTGATACTGCAAGGAGACGCATTGTGTGAAAAGAAATGTAAGATGTTGTTTAATGGCTGATATATTTATGATCCACGTCACGTTTTCAGTTCCTCATGTTTGTTTTCTCATCAGGGCTCTATAAATACAGAACTACGGCAGATATGTAATATGTAATGCAGCCGAACCGTGTATTACAATGCCGTTATGTGATGACTTTCAAAGAGAAAAGCAAGCACACTCGGAATAAGGTATTATTATTATTTTTTTTAAATGTTTTCGGTCTGTTTCCGGTATTTGTTAATGACGATGTGCTCTGAGATGTGAGACTGGAATTGCAGAGGGGGAAATAACGTAGGCTATCTTTAGATGCGGATTTTGTTAAACTAATATGTTTAGGCTGTGGACCAACACTATACATTGACGGGGAAGGGGGTAGCAATAAAGATAACACCATTAAACAGTTACACAACATAACAGAAACAATATCGATAGCAGCGTCCCTAGCAACCACCTTGGTAACAATGAAAACGTCGCGATTTAGTAATCTTCGTAATAACTAGCAAACTAAAGATCATGTACATCCACTGCACACATCATCTGAAATAACAACTCATATTTCTCGCATCAAATGACATCAAAACGCATTTTAAAGCCAAACTAACTTTAAAATAGGCATTTTACACCAGAATAAAACGAAGGTCGGCCATGTTTTCTTTTTCTGCAGGGAGACATTTGAAGATCACGTGACATAGACGCCAGCCATCGAAAAAAACGGGTATGGTGTAGTCCAAACGATAGCTGGGGATTCTGGGTAGTGTAGTGTCTTCTGCCATCCTTTACTCAGAACAAATATTTGTTTCTCCGAATCGAAGGGTAAAAATACAAAAGCATTGCACACAATTTAAACCAATCAATGTTGTGTAATTAACAAGGATAGTCTGGTGTTAGTGGATGAGTAGTGCAGATATCACGGTGACATCAATCCACAGTAAGGGGAACACTTACTTCCGGGTGCACAATTCTCCGTTATCCAATGGGAATGGACGCTCACATTGCCTTTAAGGGCAGCGGCATAAACGAATGCCGTGCTTCCATGAGCGTCGACTAATAATGAAGAAAATTAACACATGTTGCAATAGTAATGTATGCACTAACTACATTACTACTTTACTACAACATTGTAATCATCAGTTCTTCCTCATTTTCCTCAATTGTTCATATTTGGTTTATTAAAATAATGATATTGTGCTCATTGTTAAAAAATGTCTGCTATTATTATTATTTGTATAATGCACTTTCTGCCTTCCTGTCATCAGGAGTTAGACATGTGATGGCTATAGATTAGATCCTTCATTCTCCTAAACTGCTGGGACATTTCCCTAAAGCCAATACCTCTATATTGTCTACTCTTCACTTACTGTCAGCATAGGTCGGCATTGATGCACAGAGCCGACAGAAGACCTTGTTCATACTGGCATCATGTGGAGAGGTGCAGTGACGCGTCCTGAAACCAGGAAGTAGCTGCTGGCTCCCTCCACAGAGAGCATTTCTCCACAGGGTTTTGGAAAATAGCTGGAAATAAGGTCTGTGGAAAACAAACCTGTTTGATAAATGCACGTTTTGTTCAGCCGGGTAATCTCCACATGTCTGCCCTACTTTCATCATTTTCTAATCATAAATCTAATCGATAGATTATAAAAGGGTTTTAGGACGCGTCACTGCACCACTAGAAGCCAACTCCATCGATCAAGCTGAAACGTTCTCTCCCTCTTCTTCTCCTCTCCCTGTCTCTCCTTTCACTCCTCCGGTGACTTTCTTTCATTTGAAGATTGTTTTTTGCCCGGCGCTTGGCCGGTTACCGCTGGTATTAAAAACATTTGGCGAATGGAGGTGGCGCGATAGTCTGTGGTGAAGGAGCGCGCTCCCGCTCACAGGAGCCTGCTCGATGCGCTCCGCAGCAAACAGCAGTTTGCTTTTCACCCAACAACGACAAGCGACTCACGGAACGCTGTGTTGTCGCGTTAATAAACGAAACAATTTAACTAAATTGCTAGTCAAAATACCGATACCACAGGACAATGATTTTAAAGCAATATTTTTAGTGGCCCGAGCGGGCAAGTGGAAAGTACGTTATGCTGGCCCGGGCGTCTAAATAGTGCTTCCGGGTCACATCGTCCAACCGGCCCACTTCAGTACCGGCCCATCGGGATTCGTCCCGAACGTCCCGATGGCCAGTCCGCCCCTGAGTGTCAGTATGAACCCTCGTGTTGTCGGTGTGCTGGTGCGTGGAAGGGGAGGCGACTGCCCTCGGCTCAGAAACAACACATTTCATTTTTGATCCAAACTGAAGTTTATTTGATCAGAACATACTGGACTGTAAACGTCTTATGGAAGTGTAACTGCTGCAGATATCTAACCAGGAGATGAATATATAAATACGGTTCCATCGAGAGATAAATATGTAACAGACGAGCGTCATTAAGGAACACCTGCAGCGAGGTGAGAGGAGTCGAGGTTTTATAAAACCGCTAGACCTTTTGGAAACGTCCCCATTTGTTCATAGCGTGCTTTTTATCGATCTAATGAACTAAAGGACGATGTGTTGGCGTTGGCGGCTCCAGGGACCAGGACCCTCCGAATGGTGCTGGTGTCCTGCGACACCACGCCTCGTCCACCAGGGGCACGTTGAGCAGGCGGGATATAGAGCGGTGAGTCCTAAAGGAAGTAAGTCAGCATTTCACCACTTCCTGTTCCCTCGGCTCTGAGCCAATGGGATCTCTCCATAGGATCTGAACTAAGGTCTGGGGTTGAGACGCGTTGAAGAGACGGTTAAACCATCAGCAGGGACCCCCTGTGGTTCCTGCAGCGTGGACGTGTCTGAGAAACGATGGTGGTTACCAAGCGGCTGAACGGGACTACAGAAGTCGTGGAGGCCTATACTGGCAGGTATATACTGTGATGGGACTGAGAACTGGTCCAGGTCCGGTCCCCCCTGGCGTCCTGCAGCGGGGCCTGGGTGGCGAGGCGAGGCCGGCGCCGGACCCTCCTCTTGGTGTTCTGCTTCAGGTTCCTCTGGTACAGGTCTGTAGAACAGAGAAGAAACAGGAAGGAGAGTTCTCTGGTTTCACTCTGAACCGGACCTGAAGCAGGAGTCTGGCCTATCTGGACTGGAACTGCACTTTAGTGGTGAGCCGGGACTTTATAGTCTGTACTCCAGGACTTGACCTGGGACCGGACTATGGGACCTTTCCGTTTCACCTTGGGGGTTTCCTTTCCTGACCTGGGACCTTTGTCTGTACTCGGGTCTTGGTTTGGTTGCTGTTTGTCTTGACATGGACTAGATTTTGGGACCTTCCTGTCTTTGACTTTGACTTGGGACCTCTTTAGGAAGTGACTTGGATTTGACCTTTCAGGATTTAGGACTAGATTAGGGGTCGACCCATCTAAACTCACGTCTGGAGTCCCTCATAACTGAGACTTGATCTAGGACTTGTTTTGACTCTCGAGGACTTGACCTGGGACTGGACTATGGGACTGAACTATGGGACTGGACTATGGGACTGGACTATGGGACTGGACTATGGGACTGAACTATGGGACTGGACTATGGGACTGGACTATGGGACTGGACTATGGGACTGGACTATGGGACTGAACTATGGGACTGAACTATGGGACTGGACTATGGGACTGAACTATGGGACTGGACTATGGGACTGGACTATGGGACTGGACTATGGGACTGGACTATGGGACTGGACTATGGGACTGGACTATGGGACTGAACTATGGGACTGGACTATGGGACTGGACTATGGGACTGAACTATGGGACTGGACTATGGGACTGGACTATGGGACTGAACTATGGGACTGGACTATGGGACTGGACTATGGGACTGAACTATGGGACTGGACTATGGGACTGGACTATGGGACTGAACTATGGGACTGGACTATGGGACTGGACTATGGGACTGGACTATGGGACTGGACTATGGGACTGGACTATGGGACTGGACTATGGGACTGGACTATGGGACTGGACTATGGGACTGAACTATGGGACTGGACTATGGGACTGGACTATGGGACTGGATAATGGGACTGGACTATGGGACTGGATTATGGGACTGGACTATGGGACTGGACTATGGGACTGGACTATGGGACTGGACTATGGGACTGAACTATGGGACTGAACTATGGGACTGGACTATGGGACTGAACTATGGGACTGGACTATGGGACTGGACTATGGGACTGAACTATGGGACTGGACTATGGGACTGGACTATGGGACTGGACTATGGGACTGAACTATGGGACTGGACTATGGGACTGGACTATGGGACTGAACTATGGGACTGGACTATGGGACTGAACTATGGGACTGGACTATGGGACTGGACTATGGGACTGAACTATGGGACTGGACTATGGGACTGGACTATGGGACTGGACTATGGGACTGAACTATGGGACTGGACTATGGGACTGGACTATGGGACTGAACTATGGGACTGAACTATGGGACTGGACTATGGGACTGGACTATGGGACTGGACTATGGGACTGAACTATGGGACTGGACTATGGGACTGGACTATGGGACTGAACTATGGGACTGGACTATGGGACTGGACTATGGGACTGAACTATGGGACTGGACTATGGGACTGGACTATGGGACTGAACTATGGGACTGGACTATGGGACTGGACTATGGGACTGAACTATGGGACTGAACTATGGGACTGGACTATGGGACTGGACTATGGGACTGGACTATGGGACTGAACTATGGGACTGGACTATGGGACTGGACTATGGGACTGGACTATGGGACTGGACTATGGGACTGAACTATGGGACTGGACTATGGGACTGGACTATGGGACTGGATATGGGACTGGACTATGGGACTGGACTATGGGACTGAACTATGGGACTGGACTATGGGACTGGACTATGGGACTGGACTATGGGACTGAACTATGGGACTGGACTATGGGACTGGACTATGGGACTGGACTATGGGACTGGACTATGGGACTGAACTATGGGACTGGACTATGGGACTGGACTATGGGACTGGATATGGGACTGGACTATGGGACTGGACTATGGGACTGGACTATGGGACTGGATATGGGACTGGACTATGGGACTGGACTATGGGACTGGACTATGGGACTGGATTATGGGACTGGACTATGGGACTGGACTATGGGACTGGACTATGGGACTGGACTATGGGACTGGACTATGGGACTGGACTATGGGACTGGATATGGGACTGGATATGGGACTGGACTATGGGACTGGACTATGGGACTGGATATGGGACTTGTCTAGGGACTTAGGAGGGGTCTTGAAGTTACCCGTTGTAAGACTTCTCATGTCTTTGAAATGGACGATGGACTCGCCCGTGTTCGCTCGAGTCTGAGATCTTGATCTGGGTTCAAAGGTCGTGGGACTTTCCTCTCTAGACTCTGTCTTAGCACCTGACTGTAGATGCAACCTGTGGACCCTGACCCCCCTCTGAGTAAACAGGAAGTGGTACCTCTGAAGCTGAGGACGTACTCTCTGCTTCCCTTCACCACCTGGACCTCCGCTGAACTGTCCAACAGGAACTTCTCCTCCAGGGTCCTCGAGGTCTCCGAGGTGGTGCGCTGCTTTTCATCCTACACACACACACACACACACACACACACACACACACACACACACACACACACACACACACACACAACACACACACACACACACACACACACACACACCACACACACACACACACACACACACACACACACACACACACACACACACACACACACACACACACACACACACACACACACACACACACACACACACACACACACACACACACACACACACACACACACACACACACACATTTAGGGTTTCACTTACTCCTAGTTTCACAGCACACAAAACCATTCAAGATATGCAACACAAAATTACTAACACGACACCCTTGAGTATAAGTACGTACTAACACTACACCCTTGAGTATAAGTACGTACTAACACTACACCCATGAGTATAAGTACGTACCAACACTACACCCTTGAGTATAAGTACGTACCAACACTACACCCTTGAGTATAAGTACGTACTAACACTACACCCATGAGTATAAGTACGTACCAACACTACACCCATGAGTATAAGTACGTACTAACACGACACCCTTGAGTATAAGTACGTACTAACACTACACCCTTGAGTATAAGTACGTACCAACACTACACCCTTGAGTATAAGTACGTACCAACACTACACCCTTGAGTATAAGTACGTACTAACACTACACCCATGAGTATAAGTACGTACTAACACTACACCCTTGAGTATAAGTACGTACTAACACTACACCCTTGAGTATAAGTACGTACCAACACTACACCCTTGAGTATAAGTACGTACCAACACTACACCCTTGAGTATAAGTACGTACCAACACTACACCCTTGAGTATAAGTACGTACTAACACTACACCCTTGAGTATAAGTGCGTACTAACACTACACCCTTGAGTATAAGTACGTACCAACACTACACCCTTGAGTATAAGTACGTACCAACACTACACCCTTGAGTATAAGTGCGTACTAACACTACACCCTTGAGTATAAGTACGTACTAACACGACACCCTTGAGTATAAGTACGTACTAACACTACACCCTTGAGTATAAGTACGTACCAACACTACACCCTTGAGTATAAGTACGTACCAACACTACACCCTTGAGTATAAGTACGTACCAACACTACACCCATGAGTATAAGTACGTACTAACACTACACCCTTGAGTATAAGTACGTACTAACACGACACCCTTGAGTATAAGTACGTACTAACACTACACCCTTGAGTATAAGTACGTACCAACACTACACCCTTGAGTATAAGTACGTACCAACACTACACCCTTGAGTATAAGTACGTACCAACACTACACCCTTGAGTATAAGTACGTACCAACACTACACCCTTGAGTATAAGTACGTACCAACACTACACCCTTGAGTATAAGTACGTACCAACACTACACCCTTGAGTATAAGTACGTACTAACACTACACCCTTGAGTATAAGTACGTACCAACACTACACCCTTGAGTATAAGTACGTACCAACACTACACCCTTGAGTATAAGTACGTACTAACACTACACCCTTGAGTATAAGTACGTACCAACACTACACCCTTGAGTATAAGTACGTACTAACACTACACCCTTGAGTATAAGTACGTACCAACACTACACCCTTGAGTATAAGTACGTACCAACACTACACCCTTGAGTATAAGTACGTACCAACACTACACCCTTGAGTATAAGTACGTACCAACACTACACCCTTGAGTATAAGTACGTACCAACACTACACCCATGAGTATAAGTACGTACTAACACTACACCCTTGGGTATAAGTATGTACCAACACTACACCCTTGGGTATAAGTACGTACTAACACTACACCCTTGGGTATAAGTACGTACTAACACTACACCCTTGGGTATAAGTACGTACTAACACTACACCCTTGGGTATAAGTACGTACTAACACTACACCCTTGAGTATAAGTACGTACTAACACTACACCCTTGGGTATAAGTACGTACTAACACTACACCCTTGAGTATAAGTGCGTACTAACACTACACCCTTGAGTATAAGTACGTACTAACACTACACCCTTGAGTATAAGTGCGTACTAACACTACACCCTTGAGTATAAGTACGTACTAACACTACACCCTTGAGTATAAGTACGTACTAACACTACACCCTTGAGTATAAGTACGTACCAACACTACACCCTTGAGTATAAGTACGTACCAACACTACACCCTTGAGTATAAGTACGTACTAACACAACACCCTTGAGTATAAGTGCGTACTAACACTACACCCTTGAGTATAAGTACGTACCAACACTACACCCTTGAGTATAAGTACGTACTAACACTACACCCTTGAGTATAAGTGCGTACTAACACTACACCCTTGAGTATAAGTACGTACCAACACTACACCCTTGAGTATAAGTACGTACCAACACTACACCCTTGAGTATAAGTACGTACTAACACTACACCCTTGAGTATAAGTACTGACGGGGGGACTCACCGGCTGCCCGTACTCCACCCAGCCCCCCCGCTCCCCCTTGTAGAACCACAGCCAATCGGTGGTCAGCGTGTAGTGCGGGGGCTTGGTGACGGAGGAGACCGTGGAGAGCCGGCGGACGGACTGCGAGCCGCGGATCATCAGCACGAAGTCGACAGGGGGGGGGCTGAGGCTGGAGACAGAGAGCGGGTTAGGGGGGGGCACTGATCCATCAAAGCCGTGACCTCTGACCTCTGAGCCCTGACCTCTGACCTCTGAGCGTTAGCCGGGTCACAGAAGTCCCTCTCGACGTCCTCCATGTCCTGCAGGTCCGTCCAGGTGCGTCCATCCGACGCCTGCCACCTGTAGGGCAGCAGGAAGTGGACCCGCCGACACCCGTCTGCACAGAGGGATACACACAGCTCATCTTCATCATCACCTTCACCTGCTCTACCTTCATCAGGTGACGAGGAAGGTGAGGAAGGTGATGATGAAGGTGATGATGAAGGTGAACTCACTCTGGAACCGGCACCTGTTCCTGATGAAGTGCAGACAGATCTCCGTCCTCTCGCCCGTCTCTCCTCCACAACACACGTCTGGAAGTTTCTCTGACGACACAAACAGGAAGTCAACAAAACACTCAACTGCGTACCTGAGAGGTGTGTGTAGGTGTGTGTAGGTGTGTGTATGTGTGTGTAGGTGTGTGTAGGTGTGTGTATGTGTGTGTAGGTGTGTGTAGGTGTGTGTAGGTGTGGATCAGCTGCTGGATGGTGTGTGTAGGTGTGTGTAGGTGTGTGTAGGTGTGTGTAGGTGTGTGTTCAGGTGTGTGTAGGTGTGTGTTCAGGTGTGTGTAGGTGTGTGTTCAGGTGTGTGTAGGTGTGTGTTCAGGTGTGTGTAGGTGTGTGTTCAGGTGTGTGTTCAGGTGTGTGTAGGTGTGTGTAGGTGTGTGCAGGTGTGTGTAGGTGTGTGTAGGTGTGTGTAGGTGTGT
>NW_027263224.1:0-5000 GCF_902827115.2 Pseudochaenichthys georgianus
GAGAAGAAGAGAGAGAGAGAGAGAGAGAGAGAGAGAGATAGAGAGAGAGAGAGAGAGAGAGAGAGAGAGAGAGAGAGAGAGAGAGAGAGAGAGAGAGAGAGAGAGAGAGAGAGAGAGACTTTGACTTTTAATAAACCCTTTATTTAAGTCATTTTAAAATAAAAACTTACAAAATCATCACATTCATGACACTTTTTTTTTTTAAATATTCATATCAAAGCCACTTTTTTTTTTTTAATTGTATAAATTCAGCTCCAGCGTACCATCTTCCCTTGTCGTACATAGCACATGATTGACCCCCCAAAGAGTCCTGAAAGCAGGAAGGTTGTTGGTCACACTGTAAAAAGCATGTTCTACTTTAAGCCGAGCAGCCACCAAACCCTTCACACTCTGAACAGCATCCGTCCAGCCCTGCCCTAGCATCTGGTTCTTCCTGGTCCTCCAAATTGCTAGTTTAGCAGTTGCAAAGATAGCATTAATCAGAGAGAGAGTTACTCCTCTTGTTGCCACATATCTAGGCCCATATACAAATAGTGGAAGTGAAAACACCTCCCCTAACCCTTCCACCCATCCTTTCAGTAGCCCAAATAAGCCTGCCAGCCGCGTGCAAGAACTACCAGGTGCTCAACTGTTTCACTCTGCTGGCAAAACGGGCACTCGTCCCCAGCACTTGGATCAAGGTGAGCTCGGTGTCTGTTTGTAGCTAAAGCTCCATGTATAATCCTCCACTGGAGGTCAGCCATCCGTTTTTCAACAGGACGCTTATACAGGACCCTCCACCTGCCTTTAGGGGTAAAGTCTGAAGGGAAAAACTCGTTCCACCTCGACTCCTTGACCTCAGCCTGAAGACGGATGTTAAGCGTCTTGACACAGCACTGGCACAGCTGCTTTTTCCCACAGGAACTGAAACTGCCCAGAATTGGAGTTTTTAGCGAGAGAAGTTTTCCACACTCCTCTTGCCACTCTCCGACAGCAGGACTAACGGTGAGTGAGGGAAACTCATAGTCATTTTCCTCTTTCCAAGTGTCCAATCTAGCAGGATCCTCAATGAATGCCCTCTCTGGCGCCGACAGGGACTGCATGATGTCTTCAACGACCCTCTGTATCACTCTGGAAGACTTGATGTTTATGATGTGACAAAGAGTTTCAACCGATGTTCTTTTCAGATGACCCAGCTTGGTGATGCCAGCCTCAACAAACTTTGTTCCCAAAGCTGCAGATGAAAAGGTTGCAGTTGGGAAGAGGTCATTCTTTTGGAGTGGCTCCTCGAACACCCACATTCCCGGTCTCTGGTCCGGGGTCCGTGTGACCTTTAGTGTCTGCCAGGCGTTAAGAACGGATCTGTAGAAGGATGTAAGTCCCGTCAGGTCAGCTTCAGTCGTCCTGATTAGGAAAAGGTGTTTATCCATCCCAAGCCTTCCAGCCTTCCTGAGGAGCAGCCGAGCAGGATCCAACCAGCGCTGCCGCTGCCGTACAGCAGTCTCTGAGCAGTCTGCAGTCTAAAAGCCGCTGTTCTGGACTGAATGTCTATGAGCCCTTGCCCTCCCTCTGCCACAGGGAGATACAGGACCGAAGCCTTCAGCCAGTGTTGTCCAGACCAGAAAAAGTTTACAAGGCACCGCTGTAGTTCTTTCACCAGCCCTGGTGGTGGTGCCAACACTATGAGCTTGTGCCAAAGAGAAGAGGCAACGAGATTATTCACAACCAGAGCTCTTCCCCTGTATGACAGCTGAGGTAGCAACCATCTCCATTTAGACAACTTAGCTTCCACCTTGTCAAGCACTCCCTCCCAGTTCTGTTTTTGAAACTCCTCAGTCCCTAACTGCACCCCTAGGACTTTAATCCCTCGTCTACCCCACCTGATGCCTCCAGGAAGACTAGGAATGTCCCCTACTCTCCACTGGCCCACTAAAACAGCCTCGCTCTTTCCCCAGTTGACCCTGGCTGAAGATGCTTTTTCATAAAGGGCAAGGCTTTCTTTCAGTTCCTGTACATCTGTGTGACCCTGGATAATAATATTGATATCATCTGCATATGCTGACACAACAACAGGAGGGCTGTGAGACATCTCTGGTAAACAGAGACCTCTCAGTCGGCTCCTCAACCTGCAGAGAAGAGGCTCAATGGCAATACTGTAAAGCTGACCTGAGATAGGACAGCCTGCCTGATCCCCCTCCCAACCGGCACAGGGACACTCAACCCTCCCCCCACTTTTATTACACAAAACGCATCATGGTACAGAATCCTTACCCACGACAGGAACCCCTCCCCAACACCAAAAGCCTGCAGTGTTGTGAAGAGAAACTTGTGATCTACACGATCAAAAGCCTTCTCTTGGTCAATTGATATGATGCCAGCATTGATATCATACAATTTACATATGTCAAACACGTCCCTCATTAAAAACAAACTATCAAGCATCGACCTATCTGGCACACAGTATGATTGATCCACAACAATCAGTTGACCAATACAAAGTTTTAATCTGTTTGCTAAAACCTTTGAGAGGATTTTGTAGTCCGTACATAAAAGAGCCACTGTCTCCAGTTTTTTAAAGAGGTCAAGTCTCCCTTTTTAGGAAGCAGAGAGAGAACTGCACGCCTGGAGGAAGCTGGGAGCATCCCTTCTTCAAAGCATTCTTTAAAAACATCCAAAATGTCCTGTCCCATAAGACTCCAAAAATGCTTAAAAAAGTCTGATGATAATCCATCTATTCCAGGAGCCTTTCCTGACACCATCTGAGACACAGCGGCAGTTAGTTAATCAAAAGTCAGCTCAGAGCTGAGCGTGTTCTGTTCCTCTGAGCTCAGCTGAGGACGCTCTGCAGCATGCTTCCTCCTCTCAGAGCTGAGCGTGTTCTGTCCCTCTGAGCTCAGCTGAGGACGCTCTGCAGCATGCTTCCTCCTCTCAGAGCTGAGCGTGTTCTGTCCCTCTGAGCTCAGCTGAGGACGCTCTGCAGCATGCTTCCTCCTCTCAGAGCTGAGCGTGTTCTGTCCCTCTGAGCTCAGCTGAGGAAGTCCCTGCAGCAGCTCTGCTGCAAGGTCATTTACTGATTTCCCGAAAGTTTCATCCAGAAACTCCTGGATCTGTTCGAAAGAGTAGAGATCCTCACTCTGAGAAACACTGTCAGACACGGAGACACTATCCGATTCAGAGTCACACTCCATATCTGCTCCATCATAACCAGCTGATTTGCCCCCCTGCTCTGCCTCACTGTCCAGTTTTTGTGACAGCTGAGCTTGTTTCCCAGAGACCACCTGAAGCTCCTGCTCTGAGCACTCCATCACACCCTCTTTACATCCAGCCCTTACCTGAGCTTCAGCCTCCACAACTGTTTTCATATTAAACCCTGCAAACAACGGCTTAACACCCACAGAAACTGCGGCTTTACCCGCCATCATGGGACCAAACACAAACCCGCCTGGCACCACTGCTTCGGGCAACACAGGCACGGTGTTGCAGTATAACGTGAGTCATGACAACTGGCGACATTCTATTATTCTCGTCATAGGAATCCGGGGCGTGTACATTGAGGACCCATTGTTGATTTACCATGTCGATCGCCTCGTTTGTCGTTCACGTTCATCTTTTGCTATTTCTGCCTTCCTAAGATCACTTTGATGCACATTCAGTACTCGTATGTGAGGTTGTGGGTGAGAGGTGGATATCGTGACGCTTACAGGGAGGTATCGAACATTACAAAGTAGGTGACTGTGTGGATGCCTGTTCAAAATATTGCAAACTTGAATAAATCATTGAAATTATATTTGTGTCTGACTTTCATTTGTACATCGTTCTTAATGTGATGTATAGTAGCTCTGATAGCTGTCCATACCTTCAGACAGCCTAAAAGTAAAACACAAGTCGTTTATTCACAGCCCGAACGCTCATCGAGATGACTGGATCACTCATGACAGGTTGTGATCAGCTCCGATTAAATTGTGATATAAATGCTGTAGCCTACCTATTCTCCAGGAAGCACGTTTTGTTTATGAAATACCTGTACCCCTCTCATCACAACAAGACTCTACGCTGTGCAGGAAAAACAATTACATACATGAAAATAACCTTGATGCATGGAAATGAAACACACAAACTATCTTCCGTGGCTATACTGATATGTCACAGTAACGGTAAACTACAGAAACGTACGTCCAGCGGGGCACACGTTGAATACATATAATACAGTAGTTCTATTAGGCCTTTAAACCTATACGTTTAACCCATAAGAACCCGGACCCATTTCTACTTTTGGGGAAATTAAGGGGAACGTCATTTAGACTAAATAGACCACGAGAACACATTTCTGATAAGTAGCCCCCCCCTAGTGTCAAATATCTGAGATGTGATATGTCACATTGGGCTTTAATGGTAAAGTAACTCTTATTTATAACTTCATTAATGAGGATGATTTTTTTGGTTTACATGTGTTTGAACATACTTTGAATTGAATAATAAAGAATATGTTAACTAAATATAATTGAATCAGCTAAATGAACCGAGCAGATCATAATCATATGTGTAACTGTGCAGATATGTCACTCCGGGTTTCCTGTGAATGTTTAGGGTTAATGTCCCGATGTGACATCAGTGTCACAGCAAAATGTATGGCATTAGTTTCATATCAATGTCATCAATAAATGTTTCTACAACAGGTTATATGTAATCAGAATCAGAAAAGACACAAGACAGCTTAATGTTTAACAAATGACATGTCATGTAAGCATGTTTATTCTTAAATGGCTTGAATGTTAACTTTAGCAACAAAAAACCTTTCCAGATGCAGCTAGTTCTGTCACATGTGCTAGCCTGGCACATGGACATCTTGGACATGTTGCTATGGGAACACAAAAGCAAATGACAAGGACCATGACAGACTGTTCAGGGTGTGTCACTTGGGGACTTCATGAGATCAAAAAGGCTGAAGCTGTATGAGGAACTTTCCAGAACATTTAAAGTTCATGTGACACCTGTGTCTAATTCTGTGTGCCTTCCGTGTT
>NW_027263224.1:10000-39668 GCF_902827115.2 Pseudochaenichthys georgianus
GCTTCGGGGTGAAGGAGCCTCGAGGAGCCCGGCTGAGCGGATCAGAGCCGTGTCCAGGAGGTCTTGGTGCTGTTCTGGTGGAACCCAAAGAACCTGCTGCTGGACCCAGAGGCTCAGAGAGCTGGAGCTGAAGCAGGAGTCCTTTCAGACTGGTGGTCCCAGGGACTCCTGAGGCAGCAGACACACACGTCTCCATCCACACAGATAGGTTTCAATGCACACACATAGTTATTGTTTTAAATAAATGCAATATAAATCCACAAAGATATGACTTTAAAAGTGTTAAATCTTGTGCATCAATAACAGATTTCATGTTGTTACATTTCTATAAAAAAGGCTTTTGTGAGTGGATTTCTGAGACTCCCTGACGCCGCTCGATTCACACATGCTTTGTTTCAAGATGGGAGTTTCTGTAGCCAATCAGAAGTCTGCATCATTTAAGCCAATCACATGAGTGCTTCCCTTCAGAGTGAAATGACTGCCCCGCCCACTTCCTGGTAAAACTAAGTCATCAGAACGAAGCGGAAAACAATGTTAATATCACATCCACTCTAGCTTGGAAGAACACAATATGAGGTCCATCCTAAGTCTCTGAACTTGAGTCCTTGCTTCCTTCACTTGCCTCCTTTCCTCCACACGAAGAGGGAGGGAGTAAGGAAATGTGTATTCCGAGCAAAGAGACGTCCTTTCCTCGGAGTGTGATGTTAAAGGACTTCCTTTGTGATTCCTGGTCGCTGCTGGACCGGCTGGCAGTGGCTTTAACAGCTGCACACTTCTGACAGAGTGTGTGTTTGCAGACATGTTGGCTGTTCTATTCCTAATGAGAGGCTCCCAGTCATCACTGCCAGAGCAGCAGCAGCGTGTTACCTGGCTCACCTGCACAGTGGGGGGTCTAGAACATGTTACATGGGGGGCAGAGGGGGGGCCAGAGGTCAGGGTGGCATGGGAGGGCCGACAGTACGTGGTATTTCATACTATAAGCTATTTATTGTTAAATCATGGCCTAACAAGTGTTCTTGATGCACAAGAGAAACAAGGTGTTCAGACACACAAACTAACATATAGTAAAAACAGCAGGAAGTACTCATGACACCTAGAACTCTGCTTGCTGTGAGTACAGTCAAAGTACTTGGTGATAATGAAGTACACACATCAGCCATCTCTCTCTCTAGCTGGAGGTGAGCTCAGCCACACGTCTCAACATGTGTCCGTACTCTGAGCTGCTCTGATGGAACACGTAGAGAACAAGAACACACCATGTGCTCCAGCTGGAGTCTCCTCCGCCTCCTGATCCTCTGGCCCTCTCTCTGACACTTCCTCTTCCTCACATACAGGTCTTCTTCTTCACTAATGTCTTCATCTCCTCCTCTTCCTCCTGCTCTTCATCTCCTCCTCTTCCTCCTGCTCTGACCCTCCTGGTCTCTTCATCTCCTCCTCTTCATCCTGCTCTGACCCTCTCTCTGACACTTCCTCTTCCTCACATACAGGTCTTCTTCTTCTTCACTAATGTCTTCATCTCCTCCTCTTCCTCCTGCTCTGACCCTCCTGCTCTCTTCATCTCTCTCTTCCTCTTCCTCCTGCTCTTCCTCCTGGTCTCTTCATCTCCTCCTCTTCCTCCTGCTCTGACCCTCCTGGTCTCTTCATCTCCTCCTCTTCCTCCTGGTCTCTTCATCTCCTCCTCTTCCTCCTGCTCTGACCCTCCTGGTCTCTTCATCTCCTCCTCTTCCTTCTGCTCTGACCCTCCTGGTCTCTTCATCTCCTCCTCTTCCTCCTGGTCTCTTCATCTCCTCCTCTTCCTCCTGCTCTGACCCTCCTGGTCTCTTCATCTCTCTCTTCCTCTTCCTCCTGCTCTGACCCTCCTGGTCTCTTCATCTCCTCCTCTTCCTCCTGCTCTGACCCTCCTGGTCTCTTCATCTCCTCCTCTTCATCCTGCTCTGACCCTCCTGGTCTCTTCATCTCTTCCTCTTCCTCCTCCTCTTCCTCCTGATCTCTTCATCTCCTCCTCTTCCTCCTGCTCTGACCCTCCTGGTCTCTTCATCTCTTCCTCTTCCTCCTCCTCTTCCTCCTGATCTCTTCATCTCCTCCTCTTCCTCCTGCTCTGACCCTCCTGGTCTCTTCATCTCCTCCTCTTCCTCCTCCTCTTCTTCCTCCTGGTCTCTTCATCTCTCTTCTCCTCTTCCTCTTCGTCCTGGTCTCTTCTCAGATATGTCTTTATGTTGTTGTTGACTCACTGCAGCGACTCTACTTGTGAAAAGCTCTGGTTCAAGTGCTTGTCTACCTTTACGCGTTAGGGCCGTGCAGCTGATAAGCAGCATCTCATAAATATAGCATCAGAAAGCATTGATCAAAGGCTCACAGGCAGCTGTGTTCAGACATGTTACGTATGTTCTGACTCTAAACCTTGTGTATGCATTGATTCCACCTGATCACCCGTGATGAACAAGCACAGCTTCTGCCACATGAATATCAAACGGACTTCCATTCAGATTGTGATGGATACTAAATGAGACGTGACTCTGCCACCAGAGGAATGTTCAGTGACGTTTAGATCATGTCTGGATTTACAGACACTTTTTAATCTGGGTTAACCCCCATGACCTGTGGTTGCTTCAAACGACTGTTTTAGATGACGTCACTGATGATGTCACTGATGGGCTTACCTGAGCAGGTGAGAGTCAGGGAGGACGAAGAGGAATGTGGTCCTGCACACTCCCTCAGAGCAGATCCAGACTCAACACAGTCAGGTCTGATCCTCCACACAGATCTCCCTGAGGACTCCTCTCTCTCTCCCACAGAAACAGCAGAGCCACAGTCGAGCTCTCTGCAGGCGACTCCTGCTGCCTTCAGGGTCCAGAAGTAGCCCTCCACTGGTCTCCATTCTCCCTGATGTTCCACCTCCAGCTCTCCTGCACAGCGACTCTCTCCTCCCACCAGCTGAACACCAGGCTCTGCAGAGAAACAAGAGAGAGATCAGAGAGAGAATAAAGTGAGTTTGATGAGAACAGAATGAACCAATCACAGCTCCTCTCCACCTGAGCAGGTGAGGCTAACAGCTGTGCCAGGTGAGCAGGTGCTTCTCTCTGAGGCTGAGCTACAGTCCAGGAGAGCAGACTCATGGCCTCCACACTGGAACTCTTTGGTCCCCATTGGAGCCTCCCCTTCTCCATAGAGCGCCCCCTGGAGGACTGCAGGAGCCCCACAGCCCAGCTGCCGGCAGACCACCTGAGCATCCTGCTGGTCAAAGTCAGCCTCACACACGGAGGACCAGGACGAGTCAGAGTTCACCTCCAGTCTGCCTGAGCACAGACCAGTCCCCCCCAGCAGCCTGACAGAGTCTGCAGAGGACAGAAGATCAAACAGAGGTCAAAGACACACCATCAAAGAGATGAAACTATATTTCAGATTCAAACTGGACTCAGTTCCAGCAAGAGTTGATGATGAACAACAGAACACATGTTGATAAGAACACAGACTGCAGGTACCCTCACATCTCCACCTGATAGCCTCTAGCAAGTGGTCTCCATGAGTGAACCCTTCCCTGTGTCTTCAACAGAACCTCCTCCTCTGCAGACCCTCTGCTCCTTCTGCTCAGCTCCACCTCTGCTCTCACACACACACTTTCAAAAGGTTTCACTCTTTACTCTCACATGTGTGTTTCACATGTGTTATCTGACTGATGTGTGTAAACACGTTGTTCTTCAAACATGGCGTCATCATTGACTTCAAGCTGTTTGTATTTTGGTCTCGTGTTTTCCATGAAATGGTGAATGGTATCATTCGAGAGGAGGAGGCTCCAAATAACCCGGTGGGTTTCAGGACTCTTCATATCAGCCGTGCTCCAGGCTGCGAGGAGTGGAATGAAATGTAAAACTGCTTGTTCATTTATTTTGGTTCACATTTGCCCCTTTCACACCAGCGCCTTTTCAGCTCCGGCTCGGAGCTAGAGCCTGAAAAGCGCCGGGTTTTCCAGTTCACACCGGAGCTGCGCCGGCTCTTAGCTCCGGAATCCGCTTCATTTCCAGCTCCAAAAAATTGTCGGTCCAGAGGAAAGAGCTTTGGAGCTAAGAGGTGACGTCGCTTACGTCTCTCTTACGTCGAGGCATGCAGGAAACTAAACCCACCTCCCATGGGTCGACTGTTATGCCTGCCAACAAGCAGTAGTGCTTATAAACACACTTTATAAAGTCAGGCAACACTAACCAGGCTTCGTGTGATTCTGTTCGCTGTTATCGATCATTGTGGAGAGAGGCAGACGTGTTGTTTTGTATTATTGCAGCTATCGGATTAGAGTAGTCAGTTTAGCTTCGGTTGCTATGCCAACATCACCCGTTTTATACCAGAGAAACTTTCATAACAGCGTTGTGATACCAAACAGTGTCAATTCAGACTGACACACATTCACTTAGGCTAAGGGAACTGGGGATATGCATCAGCTGCTTGTCTGAGTCGGACAGTGAATACTTTAGAGCGGCCACTGCAGTGTGAGCTAACGGGAGAATAAACTCCCGTGGACGAGCAGCCAATACTGCAGCGGTCGGTAAATACTGCAGAAACACATTAATAAACAATGAACCACGGCACTCTGGAGCAAAGTATAAGGTTGGAGAAGTCGTTATTCAATTTATTCTGGCTTCGTGTGATTAAAAGCAACACGATCATCGACCCGACGCAGTTGTTGTTGTGAGCGCCGTAATGGCTTCCGTTGGGTGGCAAATCAGCGATGTAAACGGTGACGTCATGACGCAGCAAGGGCAGCTCTGGGGCGCCAGTGGGCGGTGTGCACAGAGCGGGAGCTGAAAAGGGAAACCGGAGCTGAATCAGAAAAGCTCCCGCTCGGAGCTAGAAACTGAAAAGCGCTGGTGTGAAAGCCGCAATAGATACACTTTAGGGACACAGAAAGCAGAGACCTGAATGTGGAGTGAGACGGCCCCTGCTGTGAGGATGGTGGCTCTGGCCTCTCCCCTCTCACTCTTTGTAAACTCTGAACATGGATTCTTGTGACTCTGTAAATGAGTGCTATATGTTCCTCCTTCCTCTGCGGGGTCTGTGGGACGTCCTACGTTGTGTTGGCGCCGCGCTGTGACTATGTGAGCTGTAGGCCAATCACAACAGGCCATTATACGCCTGTTGTGATTGGATAGAACATCTCACACAACAGAAGCCTGATTACGTCAATACTGTAAATGTTGTTAATTTTTTAAAGGGAAACTTATTTTTGCTATTATTTTATTATTTAATTATTCATTTTGATAATCAAAAATAGAAATCCGGTAAACTATATTTTCTCCCAGTGAATGTTGATGAATGAGTGGGTGGGCCTACAGACCCAGTAGCCCACCCACTACGCCCGGCTGCTTCATACACTGTTCATCATTTGTTATTTGGGTATTTTTAAATTGTAAAAATAAGAAAAATCTAAATCTAATTGATGATGTCACTGATGATGTCACTGATGGGTTTACCTGAGCAGGTGAGAGTCAGGAAGGAGGAGGAAGAGGAAGATGATCCTGCACACTCCCTCAGAGCAGATCCAGACTCAACACAGTCAGGATCTATCCACCACACAGGTCTCCCTGAGGACTCCTCTCTCCGTCCCACAGAGACAGCAGAGCCACAGTCGAGCTCTCTGCAGACGACTCCTGCTGCCTTCAGGGTCCAGGGAGAGTAGCCCTCCCTCACTGGTCTCCATTCTCCCTCATGTTCCACCTCCAGAGCTCCTGCACAGCGACTCTCTCCTCCCACCAGCCGAACACCAGGCTCTGCAGAGAAACAAGAGAGAGATGTTCCTTCATTGATATCAGCATATTTTAATCATTAATCATTTATACTATGAATACTTCCGAGTGATAATCAGATCATTAACTCCAGCTCTCTATAAACCAGTGGTGGGAAGTAATAAAGTACATATACTCAAGTACTGTAAGAACAGGTTTGAATGACTTCACTGGAGTATATGGTTTTATAATACTACATCACATGTATTCACAACATGAGTTTGAGGTTACTTGGCAGGTTCATATTATTAATAAAACAACACTTTAATGATGAAGTTCTGTTATGGATAAAGATACCTGGAAGTATAACAAGTTATCTCCAGCTTTACCAGCTGCTACATTAAACATGATGTTCACATGAATGGATCATTGATTTGAATCCAGACTATAATATATCATTATGAAAATAGTCATACTGTACGAGTCGTATTAATGATGGTACTTTAAGCATTAATTGATCCTAATACTTTGACCTAAGTGCATTTCAATACCAGACTTGTTCTTGTTACAGTATTTCTGCACTGTGGTATCACTTATTTTAACCAAGTATCACATCTCCCCCACATCTATAAACTGACAGGACCTGAAACATGAAGTCGAGCTAAAAAACAGTTCAATCAGAAAGCTAAACGTAGAGATTAGTAGCATTTTTCTGTCACTGTCATTTGAACCCTTTGGTGAACATGTGCGATATGGGTCCGTGTACGTGTGTCTCTTTTAACACAAGAAACAAATCCTCAAAAAAACTAAAACTTAAAAAAGGAACACAAAAGCCTTTTTTCTGATTTTGTTGTTTGAGTCCAAATACCATATCAGCAAAATCAAATTTAAGAATGGTCCGATTTTAGATTTTAAATATCGGTTAATTGGTTTTCTGTACGGAGGTATAATTAAATATACAAAGATAAATGCCAAGAGCATTGAACATCTCTGCTCAGGATAAGGCAGCAATATCTAGCTGTCATCGCACGTGGGATCGGGAGACATGAAGGACTTCGGTAGATCAACAGGATTCCTCCTCTCTCAACTTTGCTAAAAACCTTTATCCATAAAAGCTGCTTAAGAAAATAATTATAAAGAAAATGTTCAGATCTGCTTAGAGCGAGATGTCTCCTTCTTTGACTCTCCTCCTTGCTGCAGGTTAAGCACCGGATGTTGATGTGGTTTGACATGCAGCTCCGAGATAGAGATCAGCACCCCGCCCTTACATACTCTCACAGCTCTCTGGACCTGAGACAGTGACAGTACGTCATGCAGAGACAGAACTTTACCTCTGAGAATGCTTCATCCCAGTCAATGCAAGAGATCCTGATTGGAATTATTTTATTTTGATTTCCCCAAAGCCATTAAAGAATGGGGGATTTGTGACTCTGATCTTAGCTATCCCCATTTTACTTATTAGAAACTGGCAACATGGCCAGTAGTAGTAACCATGCCCCTGTTGTCTCATTAGTATGCATACAAAAGTGACAGGTGGACACGCCCCCAATTATGCAAATGAGCTAAGTCCCGCCTCCCATTGCGAGATCCTTCGATGTGATTGGGTACAATTATGTTAATGAGCTAAGTCCCGCCTCCCATTGTTCGAGATCCTTTTGATGTGTGTTATAACATGTAGGTGTGAAATGCCCCCCTGTGTAGTGCCTTTGTTGTTTAGTTATTTGATGTATTGATTAAGATAGTCTCTTTGAAGTTATGTTGTCTGGCCCCTGTCCCCTCACACCCCTTTGTAGTCTAGTCCTTTGATGTGTGTTATAACAGGTGGTGTGAAAAGCCCCCCTGTGTAGTGCCTTTTGTTGTTTAGTTCTTTGATGTATTGATTAAGATAGTCTCTTTGAAGTTATGTTGTCTGGCCCCTGTCCCCTCACACCCATGTGTAGTATAGTCCTTTGATGTGTGTTATAACAGGTAGGTGTGAAAAGCCCCCCTGTGTAGTGCCTTTTGTTGTCTAATTCTTTGATGTGTTGATTAAGTCAGACTCTTTGAAGTTATGTTGTCTGACTCCTGCCCCTCAGAGCCCTTCGTTGTCTAATCTAATTAGCCTTTTATGTTTGCCATTTGATGTGAGGTGTTATAACAGGCAGGTGTGATTTCACACTGGTGAAAGCCTTTGATGTTAATCTAGGTGTCTCTTTTGAAGTTATGCGTGAGACTGTCTACCCACCTCCTCCCAGCCTCCCAGTCATTTCCACTTACCAAGTCACCTTTCAAAAAAGAAAAATGGCAAGAGACGCCTCGAATGGGGTTTAATCAGCCTGTGTGACAACTTACCGCCACCCGTCCGGAGCGCCAGTCAAGAAACGAATGCAGCAGCAGTGCGGGGTGCAGACAGCCGAAAGATCTGTGCACAAACTTATCTCGTGCCCTCTTTTGGTCATGTGCGCGCGTTCATGTGTGCTGGAGGAGGGCCTCTGTGAGGAAGTGGCAGATTTTTCCCGGTTGTGTATTTTCTAATTCTAGCTCACTCGAGATGGTTTCTCCAAAATGACCTACCCCTACCTTTAAGAACAATTAACACACACACACACACACACACACACACACACACACACACACACACACACACACACACACACACACACACACACACACACACACACACACACACACACAAACACACACACACACACACACACACACGTTTGGAATTGGCCTTTGGTGTGAGGATTTGAGATAAGCATGGGATGTTAATCTATATGTTGATTAAGACACTCTCTGTGAGGGGCGAAGGAAGAGGGACGGGGGAGGAAAATTCAGAAGATGAAGAAGCAGAAAACATAACTTGTTTGTGAAACGGACAGCACGTCAGTTTTCAAGAAAGATGACACCATGTTTATGCATGCAAAATATCTTGAAGCCCTATACATTTTTTATTTTCAGAAATGTTTTAAGGTTTTGCATACATAAAAAGTGTATCTTACAGTTCCTTTGTGAGAGAATTACACACAAATCTGCAGAGTGTCACTAAAAAGTTTTACACAGTGACTGACATTCTGTATGGGGGGTGAGTATGTTTGGCTCTCGGGGGGGGGGGTGGTGTGTTAATCTTTACACATAAATCTGTTGAGTGTCTGTAAAAAGTCTTAAAATAAAAAAACTTGCCTTTTAGAGTCAGAATCCTAACGAAATCTCCTCAAACAGAGTACTTCATGGTAGTGGTCCGCTTTTATACACAACAGTGTATCTTTTCAGTATCTTTCTCAGAGAATTTAAGCATAAATATGTCAAATGTTCAAAACAGCCTTGTTTCACTGAAATAGCCTCAAAATCACAAACTGCCATTAAGAGTCAGATTTGTAACGAAATCTACGGACACAAAGTCTACTTCATTATCTACTTTTCAGCTTTTGAATACAAAAGTGTATATGCTTGACGAAATCTACTAAAACAAAGTACTTCATGGTAGTGGTCAGCTTTTATACACAATAGTGTATCTTTCAGTAACTTTCTCAGAGAATTTAAGCATAAATCTGTCAAATGTTCAGAACAGCTTTGTTTTCACTGACATAGCCTCAAAATCACAAACTGCCATTAAGAGTCAGAATCTTAACGAAATCTACTAAAACAAAGTACTTCAGACTTACCAGTGCTTACCAGACCAAAAATCTAAAAAAGATGCATTTGTGTAATCCCTTTCACACGCATCTTTTTTTGATTTTTGGTCTGGTAAGCATAACTTTTAGGCGTTCCCCAGATAAACCCCCATGGGCAGTGGAGTCTCCCCCTGTCTTGTCACATAGATCAATCAATCAATCAATGTTTATTTATATAGCCCAATATCACAAATGTTACATTTGTCTCAGTGGTCTTCACAGTTTATACAGAATATCAGTATGACAATACGACACCCTCTGTCCTTAGACCCTCACATCGTAGTACAAGGAAAAACTTCCAAAGAAAACCCAGTTTAAAGGGAAAAATGGGAGAAACCTCAGGGAGAGCAACAGAGGAGGGATCCCTCTCCCAGGACGGACAGACGTGCAATAGATGCCGTGTGTAAATTGAAAAGATAATACATTTGCAACATAGGTAGTCCAAATGTTTGGAAATGCATGTGTGTATAATAGGAAGATGAATCCACGAGGATATCCATCCAGGACCACAGCCACGACTCAAGATCCAGCGCTCGCGATCCAGGACACAGGACCGCAGGATCATCCATGACTCCGGATCCCGGCGTATATAGACACCAAAAGAAAGACATGTGGGGAAGCTGGGTTAATCGGAACATGAGAGGACACAGGTACAGACAGAGAGAAGGAAGAAGTAAGATGTCCCCCGACAAACTAAGCCTATATCAGCAAAACTAGGGGCTGAATCTAATCAGCCCTAACTATAAGCTTTATCAAAAAGGAAGGTCTTAAGCGCACTCTTAAAAACGGATAGGGTGTCTGCCGCCCGAACACAAACTGGAAGCTGATTCCACAAATGTGGAGCTTGATAAGAAAAGGCTCTGGCTCCCATTGTACTTTTAGAGACTCTAGGAACAACCAACAACCCTGCATTCTTGGAACGCAATGCCCTAGTAGGACAGTAGGGTATAATGAGTTCTTTAAGGTAAGATGGCGCCTGCCCATTAAGGGCTTTGTAGGCGAGAAGAAGAATTTAAAATTCTATCCTGTGTTCTATAGGGAGCCAGTGTAAGGCAGCCAGAACAGGAGTAATGTGGTCCCTTTTCCTAACTCTGGTTAGTACACGAGCCGCAGCATTTTGAATCAGCTGAAGCGACTTGACTGACTTCTTGGTACTCCCTGATAATAAAGAGTTACATAGATTATACCAGTGGTTCCCAAACTTTTTGTGCCCAAGGCACACCAAAGGACAAGTACAAATCTCAAGGCACACCTATTGTGCAAAATAGCCCTTATAACACGTGTTATCACTCATATCATGTAAAATATCTGTATTATGTGCATAATTATTTACTAATGTCAAATAAAATGTGACAAAGACAACTATATTACTCATGAAATATTTAGTAACGAAATATTTCAGAAATTAATTTGAAACGTTATCAAATTAGGCTTCATCAAAGCAGCAACACACTCATTTAAACCAGACAGGTCACAACATTAAACATGAGACAAAGGAAATTCAGCACAGAGAACTGTCAATGCAAGGAAGCTGCATTGTCCACGGTCCTGAACTACAAATTATAACTGTAACATTTCAGCAGAGATGGGGTCGTTACTAAAAAAAAAGTAATATATTACATATTACTTTAAAAAAAAAAAGTAATATATTACACTACTTCGTTACTCTCTACATAAAGTAACTCGTTACTTTACTCGTTACTTTACTCGCAGGGCCGGCCCGCCCCTCCCTGCAGGCAGATCACGCAGACTGCTAAAGTTTCAAATGTTCTCTTTAGTTCAGTTTCCATTGTCGCATAAGACTGATCCAGATCCTGAATGTTTTCCTATCTGACCATGGCTGTTCTCTGTCTCCTACTATCTGTATATTTTGCGCAGTCTATCTCTGCTCACGCTATTGCGTCGGCGTGTTCTCCTGCGTGTTGGCCATGTGTTGCACTGGAACCAGACACCGCAAAGACTTCAGCCGAGCACGTACAATAACTCTCCTTACCAGCAGGCGGCGGGAGTGTGTATTCGTCATTCAAAACAGGCAACAACCGGAAGACAGAGAAGAAGAACAGACTGTGATATAAACAAACAACAAATGGCGTGTGCGGTAGCTCCACCTTAGCATGTGTTCTTTGCAGGTGCTTGTTGAGGTCTGACGTGGTGTTTACAGCAGTGGATAACAGCTTCTGGCCTGGACACAGTTTGCACCTCACCGTCACATTCCTGTCTATTCTTCGGATGAACTCAAAATAATGGGCATACCTCCACCCCTCGAGAGTTATCGCTGACTCAGCCATGTTTATGCAGCACTGCACGCGGAGATGTGGACGCGCAAGTCGCGCAGATTACGTACATATAAACCTACAAAGTACTGATATAGTAAATTAAAAAATAATTATTTTTGTGTAGTTGTATATTGCAATAATAACGTATGGTTGTCACAAAATCCCACGGCACACCCGGACTTGCCTCACAGCACACCGGTGTGCCGCGGCACACCGTTTGGGAACCACTGGATTATACGATCTGTGTCGTATTAGAAAACTCTGTGCTGTAATTTCTCCAATTCACTGTACAGTTTCAGCCAGTATGTGATTTTGAGGCTATTTCAGTGAAAACAAGGCTGTTTTGAACATTTGACAAATGTATGCTTAATTCTCTCAGAAAGTTACTGACAGATACACTTTTCTTTTTAAAAGCTGACCACTACCATGAAGTACTTTGTTTTAGTAGATTTCGTCAAGCAAATACACTTTTGTGTTTAAAAGCTGAAAAGTAGATAATGAAGTAGACTTTGTGTCCGTAGATTTCGTTAATATTCTGACTCTTAATGGCAGTTTGTGATTTTGAGGCTATTTGAGTGAAACAAAGGCTGTTTTGAACATTTGACAGATGTATGCTTAATTCTCTCAAAAAGTTACCGAAAAGATACTCTTTTCTTTTTAAAAGCTGACCACTACCATGAAAGTACTCTGTTTTAGTAGATTTCGTTAGGATTCTGACTCTGAATGGCAGTTTGTGATTTTGAGGTTATGTCAGTGAAACAAGGCTGTTTTGAAACATTTGAAAGATTTATGCTTAAATTCTCTGAGAAAGTTACTGAAAGATACACTTTTGTATTTAAAAGCTGAAAAGTAGATAATGAAGTAGACTTTGTGTCCGTAGATTTCGTTAAGAATCTGACTCTTAATGGCAGTTTGTGATTTTGAGGCTATGTCAGTGAAACAAGGCTGTTTTGAACATTTGACAGATTTATGCTTAAATTCTCTGAGAAAGTTACTGAAAGATACACTATTGTGTATAAAAGCTGACCACTACCATGAAGTACTTTGTTTTAGTAGATTTCGTCAAGCATATACACTTTTGTATTCAAAAGCTGAAAAGTAGATAATGAAGTAGACTTTGTGTCCGTAGATTTCGTTAAGAATCTGACTCTTAATGGCAGTTTGTGATTTTGAGGCTATTTCAGTGAAACAAGGCTGTTTTGAAACATTTGAAAGATTTATGTTTAACTCTCTCAAAAAGTTACTGAAAGATACACTTTTCTTTTTAAAAGCTGACCATTACCATGAAAGTACTCTGTTTTATTAGATTCCGTAAAGCATCTGACTCTTAAGGGCAGTTTGTGATTTTGAGGCTATTTCAGTGAAACAAGGCTGTTTTGAACATTTTACAGATTTATGCTTAAATTCTCTGTGAAAGTTACTGAAAGATACACTTTTCTTTTTAGAAGCTGACCACTACCATGAGAGTACTCTGTTTTAGTAGATTTAATTAGGATTCTGACTCTTAATGGCAGTTTGTGATTTTGAGGCTATTTCAGTGAAACAAGGCTGTTTTGAACATTTGACAGATTTATGCTTAAATTCTCTGACAAAGTTACTGAAAGATACACTGTTGTGTATAAAAGCTGACCACTACCATGAAGTACTTTGTTTTAGTAGATTTCGTCAAGCATATACACTTTTGTATTCAAAAGCTGAAAAGTAGATAATGAAGTAGACTTTGTGTCCGTAGATTTCGTTACGAATCTGACTCTTAGGGGCAGTTTGTGATTTTGAGGCTATGTCAGTGAAACAAGGCTGTTTTGAACATTTGACAGATTTATGCTTAAGTTCTCTGAGAAAGTTACTGAAAGATACACTATTGTGTATAAAAGCTGACCACTACCATTAAGTACTTTGTTTTAGTAGATTTCGTCAAGCATATACACTTTTGTATTCAAAAGCTGAAAAGTAGATAATGAAGTAGACTTTGTGTCCGTAGATTTCGTTAAGATTCTGACTCTAAAAGGCAAGTTTTTTTATTTTAAGACTTTTTACAGACACTCGACAGATTTATGTGTAAAGATTTCGTTAAGAATCTGACTCTTAACACACCATCCCCCCCCCTGAG
This sequence comes from Pseudochaenichthys georgianus, assembly GCF_902827115.2. Lineage (NCBI taxonomy): Eukaryota > Metazoa > Chordata > Actinopteri > Perciformes > Channichthyidae > Pseudochaenichthys > Pseudochaenichthys georgianus. The sequence goes on from NW_027263224.1 coordinate 23,754, forward strand.
AGCCAAACATACTCACCCCCTTTTCAACGCCCTCCCCCTGCAGCAGCTCAGGTGTGAACCCCCCATACAGAATGTCATTCACTGTGTAAAACTTTTTAGTGACACTGCAGATTTGTGTGTAATTCTCTCACAAAGGAACTGTAAGATACACTTTTTATGTATGCAAAACCTTAAAACATTCTGAAAATAAAATACTTTATCTGAATACATTTTCTTTAAAAGCACTTTTTTGAAATTATTTATTTATTATTTCATTGGAGCAATCCCGTTTTGTTGACATCAATGCTTTATTCTCTTTTCTTGTGTTACTAAGATACCTTTAGTTACACTTTAATGGATGCAAACCTTTTTAACCGGGTAAAATATTCATTAATTTGTAAGGAATTTGTTTTCTTTATGTCTCTCTAAAAGGCAAGTTTGTGATTTTAACACTGTTTCGATGAAACACAGCAGTCTTGATAACTTTACTTTTCTAAATATATGTTTTTTAGAGGCGTTACTTTGATTTCTTTCATCCATCCATCCATCTTCTCCCGCTTATCCGTGGTCGGGTCGCGGGGGTAGCAGTTCCAGCAGAGAGCCCCAAACTTTCTTTTCCCTGGCGACATCAACCAGCTCTGACTGGGGGGTCCCAAGGCGCTCCCAGGCCAGCGAAGAGATATAATCCCTCCACCTGGTCCTAGGTCTACCCCTTGGTCTCTTCCCAGCTGGACGTGCCTGGAACACCTCCCTAGGGAGGCGCCCAGGTGGCATCCTAACTAGGTGCCCGAACCACCTCAACTGGCTTCTTTCGACGCGAAGGAGGAGCGGCTCAACTCCGAGTCCCTCCCTGATGACCGAACTTCTCACCTTATCTCTAAGGGAGACACCAGCCACCCGGCGGAGGAAACCCATCTCGGCCGCTTGTATCCGCGATCTCGTTCTTTCGGTCATGACCCATCCTTCATGACCATAGGTGAGGGTAGGAACGAAAATGGCCCGGTAGACAGAGAGCTTTGCCTTCTGGCTCAGCTCCCTTTTCGTCACAACGGTGCGGTAAAGCGACTGCAATACCGCTCCCGCTGCTCCGATTCTCCGGCCCATCTCACGCTCCATTGTTCCCTCACTCGAGAACAAGACCCCGAGATACTTGAACTCCTTCACTTGGGGTAAGGACTCATTCCCTACTTGGAGTGGACAGTCCATCGGTTTCCTGCTGAGAACCATGGCCTCAGATTTGGAGGTGCTGATCCTCATCCCAGCCGCTTCACACTCGGTTGCGAACCGATCCAGTGAGTGCTGAAGGTCGCAGACCGATGAAGCCATCAGAACCACATCATCTGCAAAAAGCAGTGGTGCAATCCTTAGTCCACCGAACTGCAGACCCCCCCCCCCACGACTACGCCTCGAAATCCGATCCATGTATATTACAAACAGGATTGGTGACAAAGCGCAGCCCTGGCGGAGGCCAACCCTCACCGGAAATGGGTCCGACTTACTGCCGAGGACCCGGACACAGCTCTCGCTTTGGGAGTACAGAGATTGGATGGCCCTGAGTAGAGACCCCCTCACCCCATACTCCCGCAGCACCTCCCACAGTAACTCCCTGGGAACCTGGTCATACGCCTTCTCCAAGTCTACAAAACACATGTAGACCGGATAAGCGTACTCCCAGGCCCCCTCCAGGATCCTTGCGAGAGTAAAAAGCTGATCCGTCGTTCCACGACCAGGACGGAATCCGCATTGTTCCTCCTCAATCTGAGGTTCGACAATCGGCCTGACCCTCCTTTCGAGTACCTTGGAGTAAACTTTCCCGGGGAGGCTGAGTAGTGTGATGCCTCTGTAATTGGCACACACCCTCTGATCCCCCTTTTTGAAAAGGGGGACCACCACCCCGGTCTGCCACTCCTTCGGTACTGTTTCCGACTTCCACGCAACGTTGATGAGACGTGTCAACCATGACAGTCCCTCAACACCCAGAGCCTTCAGCATTTCCGGGCGGATCTCATCCACCCCCGGGGCTTTGCCACTGTGGAGTTGTTTGACGACCTCAGTGACCTCCCCCCGGGAGATTGGTGTCGATCCCCCGTCATACTCCAGCTCTGCCTCTAACATAGAGGGCGGAGTTGTCGGGTTCAGGAGTTCTTCAAAGTGTTCCTTCCAACGTCCCAACACTCCATCAGTTGAGGTCAACAACGTCCCATCCTTACTGTACACAGCTTGGATGGTTCCCTGCTTCCCCCTCCTGAGGTGTCGGACAGTTTTCCAGAACAACTTTGGTGCCGCCCGAAAGTCCTTCTCCATGTCTTCTCCGAACTTCTCCCACACCCGCTGCTTTGCCTCGGCCACGGATGAGGCTGCTGCCCTTCGGGCCTGTCGGTACCTTGCAACTGCCTCGGGAGTCCCCCGGGATAACAAATCCCTGAAGGCCTCCTTCTTCAGTCGGACGGCTTCCCTGACCACCGGTGTCCACCACGAGGTTCGAGGGTTACCGCCCCTTGAGGCACCTAGGACCTTGAGACCACAGCTCCCCACCGCGGCTTCGGCAATAGAGGCTTTGAACACCGACCACTCTGGTTCAATGTCCCCAACCTCCACAGGAATGCCCGAAAAGCTCCGCCGGAGGTGCGAGTTGAAGGCCTCCTGAACTTGGGCCTCCTCCAGACGTTCCCAGTTCACCCGAACTACACGTTTGGGCTTACCAGGTCTATCCAGAGGCTTCCCCCGCCACTCGACCCAACTCACCACCAGATGGTGATCAGTTGACAACTCCGCCCCTCTCTTTACCCGAGTGTCCAAAACATACGGCCTCAGGTCCGATGATACGATAACGAAATCGATCATGGACCTTCTGCCTAGGGTGCTCTGGTACCACGTACACTTATGAGCATCCTTATGTTCGAACATGGTGTTTTTTATGGCCAATCCATGACTAGCACAGAAGTCCAGTAACAAACCACCACTCCGGTTCAGATCAGGGGGGCCGTTCCTCCCAATCACGCCCCTCCAAGTGTCTCCATCATTGCCCACATGTGCGTTGAAGTCTCCCAGCAAGACTAAGGAGTCCCCTTCAGGAGCCCCATACAGGACTCTTTCCAGGGTCTCCAAGAAGGCCGAATACTCTGAACTGCTGTTGGGTGCATAAGCACACACAACAGTCAGAGTTTTCCCCCCCATAACCCGCAGGCGTAGGGAGGCGACCCTCTCGTCCACTGGGGTAAACTCCAACAACGAAGCACCTAACCGGGGACTTGTGAGTATCCCCACACCCGCCCGGCGCCTCACACCTTGAGCAACTCCGGAGAAGAATAGAGTCCAACCCCTATCCAGAAGTAAGGTTCCAGAGCCGACGCTGTGCGTAGAGGTGAGCCCAACCAGATCCAACTGGTACCGCTCCACCTCCCGCACAAGCTCCGGCTCCTTCCCCCCCAGAGAGGTGACGTTCCACGTCCCCAAAGCCAGCTTCTGTCGCCCGGGTCTGGTCCGTCGAGACCCTCCGCTTTCACTGCCACCCTTCTGGCAGCGCACCCGACCCCATCGATGTTTCCCGTAGGTGGTGGGCCCGCGGGACGGAGAAGCGGAGGTGTTGCCCACGTTGCCTTTTCGGGCTGGGCCCGGCCGGGCTCCGTGGCAAGCCCGGCCACCAGACGCTCGCCGACGAGTCCTCCTTCTGGGCCTGGCTCCAGAAGGGGACCCCGGGCTTCCTCCGGGCCGGGTATCCTCACTTCTTGTTCTTGTTTCTTTCATGAGGTCTTTTGAACCAATCTTAGTCTGGCCCCTTGCCTGAGACCAATTTGCCATGGGAGACCCTACCAGGAACACAAGGTTCCAGACAACACAGCCCCCAGGTTCATCAGGGCACACAAACCTCTCTACCACGGTAAGGTGCTGGTTCTTCAGAGAGGATTTCTTTCATGTTATTTTAAACACAACATTACTTTTTTCATATTTTTTCAACATACTGTGATATTTTTGTTACAACATGCAACTAATACATTATACAATATTACGACTTTTTGCGATATTTTCAACACAATATACTTGTACCTTTTAAAAAAAAAATGTAAAGGGCTTCAAGATATTTTACATAAACACGGTGTCATCTTTCTTGAAAACTGACGTGCTGTCCGTTTTACAAACAAGTTATGTTTTCTGCTTCTTCATCCTCTGAATTTTCCTCCCCCGTCCCTCTTCATTCGCCCCTCACAGAGAGTGTCTTAATCAACATATAGATTAACATCCCATGCTTATCTCAAATCCTCACACCAAAGGCCAACTCCAAACGTGTGTGTGTGTGTGTGTGTGTGTGTGTGTGTGTGTGTGTTAATTGTTCTTAAAGGTTGGGGTAGGTCATTTTGGAGAAACCATCTCGAGTGAGCTAGAATTAGAAAATACACAACCGAGAGAAATCTGCCACTTCCTCACAGAGCCCCTCCTCCAGCACACATGAACGCGCGCACATGACCAAAAGAGGGCACGCGATAAGTTTGTGCACAGATCTTTCGGCTGTAGGCGTCTGAACCCCGCACTGCTGCTGCATTCGTTTCTTGACTGGCGCTCCGGACGGGTGGCGGTAAGTTGTCACACAGGCTGATTAAACCCCATTCGAGGCGTCTCTTGCCATTTTTCTTTTTTGAAAGGTGACTTGGTAAGTGGACATTTATTTAGTTTGAGTGTATTTCTATCTTCATCTAATTCCACCCCCACTATCTGCTGGCGTCATAGCCATAAGGAAGGGGGTGGAGAAAAGGGGGGAGGCTGGGAGGGGGCGGGTAGACAGTCTCACGCATAACTTCAAAAGAGACACCTAGATTAACATCAAAGGCTTTCACCAGTGTGAAATCACACCTGCCTATTATAACACCTCACATCAAAGGGCAAACATCAAAGGCTAATTAGATTAGACAACAAAGGGCTCTGAGGGGCAGGAGCCAGACAACATAACTTCAAAGAGTCTGCCTTAATCAACAGATAAAAGAATTAGACAACAAAAGGCACTACACAGGGGGGCTGTTCACACCTACCTGTTATAACACACATCAAAGGACTATACTACAAAGGGGTGTGAGGGGACAGGGGCCAGACAACATAACTTCAAAGAGACTATCTTAATCAATACATCAAAGAACTAAACAACAAAGGCACTACACAGGGGGGCATTTCACACCTACCTGTTATAACACACATCAAAAGGATCTCGAACAATGGGAGGCGGGACTTAGCTCATTAACATAATTGTACCCAATCACATCAAAGGATCTCGCAATGGGAGGCGGGACTTAGCTCATTTGCATAATTGGGGGCGTGTCCATCTGTCACTTTTTCATGCATACTTATGTTTTCTGCTTCATGGTTACTACTACTATGGCCTTATCAACCGGCCAACGCTGAGTTGTTTATTGATTTATCCATTTTTAGCAGAAAGGAGAGTTCAGTTGTGTTATTAGCTTCTTCCTATCAGGGAGCAGTTCAATAAGTAGAATCATGTTCGAAGGGTTTTAACTGCTGAAAGTCATTAGAATAGGTTTGCTCACTTTGGAGATTTTGACCAACTCCTTTTGTAGTATCTGGTGTTTATCCAACTCCTGGTTGTTAATGAATTTAAAACCAAGTAGATGTAACAATATTTTTAAGAAAATGTGTGATATTTACTATTGCAATGTTTCAGTCCCTTTAGAGACGTTCTGTTGAGTGGTTGGTTGGTGGTGGACGCTTATATCAGAGAAGATTTATCTGATCATTTGTTGCCAGCATCTAGGACGGGTCTCTCACTGAGACTCCGCGGGGATAACAGGGAACCACCTCGCTGGTATGTTACAGAACATTTAGAAGATCATTTTGACATTAGTGCTCGGGAGCTTGGGAAAGGGTCTACCTCTCCTCCTCCGGCTAAGAAGTCTAGGACTTCTGTGCTACCAAACTAATCTTTTACAGCAGCTAACCAGACGGGCCACAGATGAGAGAGGGCCCCAGAAATGCTGTGGACCTGACCTGCCGACATTGTGCCGTTAAAAGTGCATCTTGATTTATTTTTAACATCATGTTACTATACATTTTTCACTACTTATGCTAATGCTGTTAAGCCATTTAGCTTTGTGTTGCTTAAACCCACTTATATACTCAGCTCCTGAAAAAGGGATACAAGCTAAGAGATAAGGAACAAGGTTTTCTTAGAGAGAAAGTGAGGGTTAGGAAACCCGATAGAGGAAACAGGGAGGTTGATAAGTTAGCAAGGGAGCGGCCAGCCAGCCTGGGGTCCTTGCGTCTTATTATACCTGGGGAATGGAAAGAAGGAGAGAGAACGAGAGTTCCACCGCCCGACCACCTTAACGTATTAGGAAATACACAAGACTTAGCTCATGTAAGGGCAGATAGAGTGGGCATGTGTATGAAAAGCCAAAGGATTGATATACCTGAGGCAAGGGAGACAGTGATACACTGAAGGAAAAGTTGTCTCGAGTGTGCGCGTTCAGGAGTATTCGAAAGACGGAAACGCACCTTCTGAAGATTTCTTGGATCAGTGCACCAAGGATCAATTGGTGAACATAGCTCAGTATTATGGGTTTGAAGTCGGCGATAAAAGAGTGAAAGAGTCGGTGAAAGCGAATTTGAGGGCTTGTTTGTTGAAAAGTAAAGTGTTTGATACTCCTGTCCCCGGGCGCACAAAAGAAATGGCGGGTCAAAGTGCGGTTTTGAGTTTCGAGCAACAGAAGGAGTTACTCAGATTACGCTTAGAGTTGGAGACGGAAAAGGAGTTGGCCGTGGAGAAGATGCGACAGGGCATTGAGCTGGAAAGAGCGGTGTCCTTGGAGAAATTGAGGCAGGAAACTGAGTTGGAGTTTCAGAGGGAGAAACTGGAATTAATTAGAGAGGGCAAAGTAGCGGCTGATGTCCTGTTTCCTGATTATTCAGCTAGTCAAAGCGGGGCCCCAGGGAGGTCAGTGGATGACTTAAATGATTTGAAGTTGGTTCCCAGGTTTATTGAGAAGGATCCGGACATTTATTTTTCAATGTTTGAACATCTCGCAGGTGTAAGGGGGTGGTCTGAGGCCACTCGCGTGTTATTGTTACAGTGTGTGTTAACCGGGAGGGCTCAGGAGGCTTATTCATCTTTAAGTGGCAGTGACTATTTGCGCTATGATTTAGTTAAATCTGCCGTTCTCAGGGCTTACGAGCTGGTGCCTGAAGCTTATCGTCAGCGGTTTAGGAATTGGAAGAGAGGGGATAAATCTCACCTTGAGTTTGCTCGGGATATTTCCACTCATTTCGATCGCTGGTGTGCGGCAACTGACGTTGATTCTCACGGGGCGTTGAGGGATCTCGTTATTTTGGAGCAATTCAAAAATGCTGTACCGGAGTACATTCCAGTGTATATCAGTGAGCACGCAGTCAGGACAGCTGCTGAAGCTGCTGCCACAGGGGTCTAGCCCAGAACTACAGGCTTATTTGCCTTTCATGACTGAAGGGTTTGTTTCTCTGGTGGGGAACGATGAGAAGGTGCGGGTGAAAATATTACGAGACACTGGATAATTTGATTCGTTCATTTTGGCCTCTGCCTTATCATTTTCAGAGGACACATACAAGGGGTTGTTCATTCCGACACTTGGAATCGGATTAAATGTTCTTCAGGTGCCTCTCCATAAAATGATGCTGTGTTCGGATCTGTTTCAGGGTGAAGTAGCGGTTGGCGTGCGGCCCGCTCTGCCCATAGATGGGGTCACGATGATACTGCGGTAACGACATTGCAGGTAGTCGTGTGTGGGCTGATAAGGCACCTCCTGCTATTATGGCGCCAGTGCCCCTGGTTAGTATTAAGCCAGACAAGAGCGAAACTGAGTACCCTGACGTGTTTAAAGCATGCGCTGTGACACGGGGAATGAAACGTGGGCAGACAGAGGTCAGGAGCACAGCTGTAATCGATGAGGCCTCATCGCAGCATGGGGTGACGTTTCTCGAGATTCCCATGTCGGTTTCTCACGCTGAGCTGGTGGAGGAACAGCGTCCTGATGCGTCTCTGGAGGGTCTAAGGGAGAGTGTTCTTCGTGGTGGTGAGGTGAGAGGTCGTGCTCAGGGGTATTCGCTTCTGGAGAGTTTCGCGTATTTTGCTGGCGAACCGGTTTACCAGGTCGGGGTGTCTTCCAGGTTCCGGAGCATGGCGGGAAAGAAAAAAAAGAAGGAAAAAAAAGGGTAGAAAAATGTAACGCGTTATAGTTAGCTGAACTAGTCGGTGACTTGTTTGTTTTTCTTCGTTGTTGTGGGCGCCATGTTCTTTGTGGGGTGTTTTCGTTTGTGTGTAGGTACCAGGGTTCCGATGGGGATTTTATGGGGGGGGGGGCTGTGACGGCCTGAATGTCTTTCATTTTTTGTAAAGCACTTTGAATTGCCTTGTGTTGAAAGGTGCTGTATAAATAAACTTGCCTTGGCTTCGGTAGATCAACAGGGTTCCTCCTCTCCCAACTTTGCTAAAAACCTTTATCCATAAAAGCTGCTTTAGAAAACAATTATAAAGAAAATGTTCAGATCTGCTTAGAGGGAGATGTCTCCTTCTTTGACTCTCCTCCGTGCTGCAGGTTAAGCACTGAATGTTGATGTGGTTTGACATGCAGCTCCGAGATAGAGATCAGCACCCCCGCCCTTACATACTCTCACAGCTCTCTGGACCTGAGACAGTGACAGTACGTCATGGAGAGACAGAACTTTACCTTTACTTGTTTAAACCCACTTATATACTCAGTGGTGCATATCTATGTTTTCTGATATGATTGTTAATCATTATATTCTTTTATTTTTGTGTGACATTATGATAATATTCAATTGTTTCGAGATAAGTTTGCTTTTTAAACTTTGACAAGAATTTGCTTTTGGCTTTTATGTGTTGTGGTTGCGCTTGTGGTTTTTTACACCTTGAGAGCGGTTACCGCGGGTATGAAGACAATGAAGCACAGGATGCAGGCGGCCTACGCAAAGGACTCGAACCAACTTCCTGGGCCAGAGAATCGTAGAGACAAGCTGTCCTTATTGTCTCTGTTAATAAATGAAGTCTCTGTTAATAAATTAAAGTATAAAGTTTGCATATTTGAAATTAAATGTTTCAAGAAAAAACTTGATTCTAAACATGACATTGACAATGTGTTCTGCTTTCATGAAAATGTTCATATTCCCCCTCGTTAAAATTGCATATTATTACTATAAGTCTTTATTTGTTTTATTTTAACTTTACATTTGTAATTGTTCATTAAGTAAAAGGTTCTTTTAGAAGGCTTTATTAGGACATTTGACTTGTGAACCTGTTGCTTTTGTATTTTGACTTTGTGTCTTTTGTTATTTTTTGAATTCTTGTAAATCCTCTATTTTTTATTTATATTTATTTTATTTGTATTTGTTTATTATTAAAACCTTAATAAAACCAGTTTGCACATTTCGACCCAACTCCTGGTCTCTCTCGTGGTCTCTGAGGGTATCTGCTCGGTCTCAGAGTGAGGTAAGAATACCCTTCCTTGGAAAAGGCTGACATTCGTTGATCATTTGGATTTTAAATAGTTCAAGGGGAATAGAAACTCTGCTAAGGTGGTTAAACTATAGCTTCACATTGGTTACTGTGGTTGAGGTGGTTTTGATTGATGTTGAAATATGACATATGCTCTGCTGATGTGGTGATGTCACTGCTGTGATATTAATGTTTGACTCTGGCTGGGTTTGATATTACTTTGCATTGTTTTAACTGGTATAAGGGATCAAAATTGGGGGTTAGGGATTGTGGGTCCTGATGCTGCCCTAATTACCAAGGGGTCTCCCAACGACACGGGGTTTCTCCTCCAGGGGCAGTTTAGATACTGCTCTGGGGTTCTACCAGCCCACCAACACCTGCTACACCATACACTCCGTTTTGCTATCCTAGCGGTCGGACATCCGAGGCTGGAGTGCCTAAAATAGGGACACAACGGGCAGCGTGGTGTTAGAGGCCACGCTGTAAACGCCCCCCTGAGCAGAATACGGTGATCGTGTAGATTCTGGGGGTTTAGTCCTAAAAGAAATTGGACGGCCGTTCACCGGATGAAAAGGTGATGATGGCTTGTTGTTTACCTTTGAAGTATATCCTGGCTTCAAAAACATGGTAGAATGATAAATGATGAAACTAGGATCAGTTAGTGGTGAAGTCTTTAAACTACATCATGTTTTATGATAAAGGTTGTTTACAGACTTGAATCACTTAAAGAGTAACAGGGTGAATAAACTGAGCTCGTTACCTGTTGAGGTGAGTTCTCCTTCAGCCTGGAGTCCTGAGGAGAAATCAGAAGATAAGGTCAACAGAGTTTCCTATCATCTCAGGAACACGTCAGTGAACTCACTCTGGAGTCATTCCACCAGTTTACTCGAGCTGAGAAGAACACGTTCATACAGAGAAGTCACATGTTCAGAGTTAAAGCAACAGTTGTAGTGCCAGGAAAAGGGAGTCGGAGGCGGTGTATTAAGAACAGAGTTCCAATCTTTATTAGCCATTAATAACAGAGAGGTTATCACATGAACTGCTCTGCTTGACGAGCTAGCAGGAATGGAAGCTAACGCTACAGGTGTTCCCACTAAAGGGTCCGTGTGGCAACACAATACGAGAGGTGAATTATGTCCAATAACGTGTCACCACACAAGCCCCCCCAGAATTCACGTGTAAACAAAATCCGTATGGCGGGGAGGAACAATCCGCCTGCCCCCACGAGACCTGCGCACCGGAGTCGGTACAGCGACCTCCGCCTGTGCGGCCGCTGACAGAGGAGAGACCGGAACAACAGGTCCACACTCCCTGACAGGAATCAAAGCCGGGGGTCGGCCCCGTCTGGGCGGCCGAGCCAGCACCACCGGCCGGTCCACGTCCAAGTGAGCCACCTTCACCCGGTTAACCGAGACGTGCTCAGCCTTACCGCCCATGTCGACCACCAGGTGTTTTTCACCGTGTTCCAAAACCCGAAAAGGTCCATCGTAAGGGGGCTGCAGGGGGCCTCTGTGTGCGTCGTGACGAATGAAGACGTGCCCAGCCGAGCGTAGCTCCGCGGGAACTTGAGACCCTGGCGCACCGTGCTGAGTAGTCGGGACTGGAGCGAAAGCCTCCGCCGCGTCACACAGAAAAACTCGCTGGGCCGTGGCAGACCAGGGAGCTGATGCATTTGGGAGGAAATCCCCCGGAACTCTCAGCGGCTGATCGTAGACCATCTCCGCTGTAGAACACTGCAGATCTTCCTTAGGTGCGGTCCTCAGGCCCAGCATCACCCAGGGCAGCTTGTTGACCCAGTTACCGTCAGTAAGGCCGGCCTTGAGGGCCACCGGCCTTGAGGGCCGCCTTCATGGAGCGATGAAAGCGCTCGCAGAGGCCGTTAGCCTGAGGGTGGTAAGAGGTAGTCCTGTGCAGCTTAACCCCCAAACCGCCTGCCACAGCGTTCCAGAGCTCGGACGTGAACTGAGAGCCCCTGTCTGAGGAAATGTCTGACAGGGTGCCAAATAGTGCTGCGTACCGGTACGCCGAACCGGTACGGGACTTGTAAAAAGTTTCGGTTCAAGTCCGGTTAAAACCGGAACGTCGGGAACCGGTACTTGGACTCGCAAAAAAACTAGCACTTACGTATATTCTGGTGTCTGTGGTTATTTAAACATTCCCTGATAAACGTTATTCAGCGTCAATAAATGAGTGCTAATCCCAGTGTGCTCAGTGTACAACATCACATGTCATTTCACCTTCGATTCACGGTTTGAAGACGTAGCATTTCGCCACATGCTAATGCTAACCGGAAGTGAATAATTTTCAGAATAAAAGTATTAAGTAAATAGTGTGAACTTTCGGTGTTTTCAGAATAAAACTGATTTAAATTAAATAGTGTATTTAATTCAAAATTACGCCATATCAACATTGATTTTAATTTCTAACAGTATGTATGTACATCAGTATGTATGTACTGTATAATGTACACATGTAGAGTTGTAGAAAATACATGGTGTACAGACAGTACAGTACACTCACAGTGTAGCCTATACTGTATAGTAGGTGTGTAACAGTGTAATGCGTATAGTCTACTCTACACTCTACCTTTCAGCAAAGCTTTAGGGATTTAGTCTCAGTCAGCTCAGGGACTGTTTGGTTACTTTAGTTTAGTAAATGAAATAAATGTTTGAACTTTGTAGTAGTTCGCTGTAGTTGCTGTCATAAGTCATTTGTAGACTAAGTGGCAAAAAGTGTTTTTTTTACATTTGTACTTTGTAGAGAAATGTAGACACAAGTTGGAAGGGAGCACAATAAACCTGACGAGTTTGAATTTGAGTTGATTATGAGTTAATTTTCAATTGATAATTAGCTCACAATAAGTTCACTTTAGTTACTCACACAACTTGACACAAGACATGGGTTCAGGTCCGGACTTATAAGTCCGGACCTGAACCTGAACCTCTGGACTTGAGTCCGGACTTGAACCTGAATGTGAGTCCAGGTACGCAGCACTAGTGCCAAAACAACACACCCACGTTGCAATGAAGGCCCGGGCAACGTCTGCGGCTGATGTCGAAACGAGCGGAACCGCCTCCGGCCAACGGGTCGTTCTGTCCACCATGGTGAGGAGGTAGGAAAACCCCCGAGAGGAAGGCAACGGACCAACCAGGTCAATGTTGACGTGATCAAACCTCCTCTCAGGCACCAGGAAACGCTCCAACGGGGCCTTCGTGTGGCGGTGCACCTTAGCGCGTTGACATGCCACGCACTCCCTTGCCCAAGTCCTCACGTCCCTTTTCAGTCCTTGCCAAACGAACTTCGCCGCTACCAAACGCACCGAAGGTTTAACGCCGGGGTGTGACAGGCCGTGCACCGCCTCGAACACAGGACGCCTCCAGCTGGCAGGGACGACAGAGACGTCACACAGGAGAGTAATGCCCGTGTCGCCGAACACCACGTCCTCCAAGCGCAGCCCCGCGCCCTCCACTTTCAGAGCCTGGACGCCGGGATCTGTGACCTGGTCTGCCGCCATGCGAGTATAGTCCAAGCCCAACTGGACAGCACCGATGACGACTCTGGAGAGGCAATCAGCAACCAGGTTCGACTTGCCAGCCACGTGCTTAATGTCCGTAGTGAACTCCGATACGTAGGACAGCTGCCGCTGCTGACGCGCCGACCAAGGCTCCGCCACTTTTGACATGGCGAAGGTGAGCGGCTTGTGGTCGACAAACGCCGTAAATTCACGGCCTTCCAGCATGAAACGGAAGTGCCGCACGGCCAAATAAAGTCCGAGGAGCTCCCGGTCAAAGGCGCTGTATTTGCGTTCTCTAGGCGTCAGCTGGCGGCTGAAAAAGGCGAGTGGCTGCCAAGCGCCCTCCACCCACTGCTCGTGCACTGCGCCGACCGCGTAGTCCGACGCGTCCGTGGTGATGGAGATGGGAGCCGTAGATGATGGGTGTGCCAGCAAAGCCGCCTGAGCCAACGCGGTCTTGACCTCAGCAAAAGCGCCGTCCGCCTCTGCTGTCCAGTCGATCTCCTGGACGGGGGTCTTGCCTTTCAACGCTTCATACAGCGGCCGCATGATGTGTGCGGCCCGGGCGATGAAACGGTGGTAGAAAGTCACCATCCCCAGAAACTCACGGAGCGACCGGGCTGCGAGGAAAAGCCGCAACAGCCTCCACCTACGTACGGGGGTACGCTGGAGTACTGCAGGCGGTACGTGAGATTTATTTTATGTTAATGAAAAAATAGATAATATACCAATTTTAGGAAAAGTAAGGAAGTTTGAGCAGTGTGGGTTTTATATGAACAGTTTTAAAACACGAAGTGTAATAACTGCAGTTTGCCTCGCTGTCAGAATGACAAAGACCCTCAGTGAAGCTCAAGCCCATGTTTCACTACATTGTAAGTACAACTTATTAAAAAGATCAGTTCAATGCAGCTAATGTCGTCTTAGTGTTATTGCATGATGTTAAAATTGGTTTGCCATGAATTTAGTGATGGATTGTGAACATTTGAAATGTAGCATTTAAGTGTTTCTCAGTTACAAAGTTGTTGTTTTAATAAATCAGACACTGATGGTGCAGCGCTGTGCTGTGCCTCTTTATATAGGCTTTTCCCCCTATCAAATAGTGTTTGCGCTGATCAGGGGTACTTGGCTCAATTCTTTTTTCATAGGGGGTACATTACTGAAAAAAGTGTGAGAGCCACTGAGCTAAAGGACTCTCTCGCCCCTTTCACACCAGCGCCTTTTCAGCTCCGGCTCGGAGCTAGAGCCTGAAAAGCGCCGGGTTTTCCAGTTCACACCGGAGCTGCGCCGGCTCTTAGCTCCGGAATCCGCTTCATTTCCAGCTCCAACAAATTGTCGGTCCAGAGGCAAGAGCTTTGGAGCTAAGAGGTGACGTCGCTTACGTCTCTCTTACGTCGAGGCGTGCAGGAAACTAAACCCACCTCCCATGGGTCGACTGTTATGCCTGCCGACAAGCAGTAGTGCCTATAAACACACTTTATAAAGTCAGGCAGCACTAACCAGGCTTCGTGTGATTCTGTTTATTTGTGCCTTACTTTGACCATCCGTTCACTGTTATCGATCATTGTGGAGAGAGGCAGACGTGTTGTTTTGTATTATTGCAGCTATCGGATGCAAGTAGTCAGTTTAGCTTCGGTTGCTATGCCAACATCACCCGTTTTATACCAGAGAAACTTTCATAACAGCGTTGTGATACCAAACAGCGTCAATTCAGACTGACACACATTCACTTAGGCTAAGGGAACTGGGGATATGCATCAGCTGCTTGTGTGAGTCGGACAGTGAATACTTTAGAGCGGCCGCTGCAGTGTGAGCTAACGGGAGCTAACGGGAGAATAAACTCCTGTGGAAGAGCTGCACTGCAGCGGTCGGTAAATGCTGCAGAAACACATTAATAAACAATGAACCACGGCACTCTGGAGAAAACTATAAGGTTGGAGAAGTCGTTATTCAATTTATTCTGGCTTCGTGTGATTAAAAGCAACACGATCATCGACCCGACGCAGTTGTTGTTGTTGTTGTGAGCGCCGTAATGGCTGCCGTTGTGGGGCAAATCAGCGATGTAAACGGTGACGCCATGACGCAGCAGGGGCAGCTCTGGGGCGCCAGTGGGCGGTGTGCACAGAGCGGGAGCTGAAAAGGGAAACTGGAGCTGAACCAGAAAAGCTCCCGCTCGGAGCTAGAAACTGAAAAGCGCTGGTGTGAAAGCCGCATCTGAGGGATTAGAGACTTTAGTCTAAGTTATCTCAGTGGCTCTCAAACGCTTTGCTCATCTTTGTAAACTAATATCTCCATCTATTTAATAGAGGCCTCGTTGTAACATATAAGTTAATAAATCATTCCACTGTGTGCTATAGGTCAGTAAAGAAAGACACCGTTTGAAAGGGGAGTGGTTAGTAACATGCATCAATACAAAGAAAGGATGCAGACTAGGTAAGATGCAGAGAGGAGAGAGGAGGTGATCAAATATGTGTTATTGCTTGAGAGCATATTCTAATGGTTTTCTGATGATTGAAATATATACAGTTCTGTTTCATATGAGTGTTGAGAGCTGTATCCACACATCTCTCCATGTGGCTTCAAAGTGCACCAGATTGATGCTTTAACTTCAATGTAAAGAAACACATCAGGTTCACATGGAGAGGACACGAGATCCACCTCTCATCACACACACTACACTCTTCTCTTGGCCTTGTTAACACCACAGTCCCTAATGTATTGGTAGAAAGGCAGGAAATGGAATCACATCGAGAACATGTCTCATTGCGGAGGACCCCTGCTTTGTGCCCCCCTCTCAAACCAAAGTCACACCCTTGTTGAAAACAAACTCTTTCCGCAGCTTCTGCTGATTATGCAACTGATGACGAGTCTTCATTTGATCTGATCACACACACACACACACACACACACACACACACACACACACACACACACACAA